>NC_090321.1:46693694-46820980 GCF_040869045.1 Eurosta solidaginis | reverse complement strand
GAAGGTTAAGTTCGGATGTAACCGAACATTACATACTCAGTTGAGAGCTATGGTGACAACATAAGGAAAATAACCATGTAGGAAAATGAACCGAGGGTAACCCTGGAATGTGTTTATATGACATGTGTATCAAATTAAAGGTATTAAAGAGTATTTTATGAGGGAGTGGGCCATAGTTCTATAGGTGGACGCCATTTAGGGATATCGCCATAAAGGTGGACCAGGGGTGACCCAAGAATTTGTTTGTACGATATTGGTATCAAATGAAAGGTGTTAATGAGTATTTTAAAAGGACGTGGGCTTAGTTCTATAGGTGGACGCCTGTTTCGAGATATCGCCACAAAGGTTGGCCAGGGGTGACTCTAGAATGCTTTTGTACGATATGGGTATCAAATGAAAGGGGTTAATGAGTATTTTGAAAGGGAGTGGGCCTTAGTTCTATAGGTCATCGCCTTTTCGAGATATCGCCATAAAGCCCAGCAAACACAGTTTCTAACGTTAGACAAATATTGTAGCTGTACATAAGAATTCTAATGTAGTTCTCTAATGCATTTCGAATTGAATAGTAGGTTAGAGAACTTGGTTAGAATTCGACTGTGAAACGATTCCAATAACACTAGAACTGCGATGTTATGATTATTGTCACAGTTATCGATTATTTGCACGACATGATCAGTCATCCTTATTGTGTGGATGTTGTGTGGAAATATTATAAGCTGCGAAAGAAGTTTGTTTTATTTATAATAATAAATACTAGTAAGTGAAAATGGATCAAAAAAAGTTAAAAAGGGAAAGTGAGCAGATTATTGAAGTGCTATTTAAATGGCATGAAGAAAACGCTTCCTCATCCGTACCCCAAACCAATGGCGAGCTCAATCCTGGGGAAATAAGTGGATTTTGAATTATTTTTATTTTATTATAATTTATAAGCTTATAACCAAATAAAAGTATTTGATATAATGAAACAATAAAAATTTCGCTGATTTTAAATAACTGAACTTAATGCGCATCACTTCAAAATTATCATTAGAAACCCATTAACAATTGACGTTAGAATTCGATTAGAAGTCTATCCCTTTTCTCGATATCGAGAACGAAGTCCCCTTTTTGTCGAGAATGCTATAATTCGCGACAGTTTCGCAAATCGTCCTCTAACCTTTTACCTTAGAGAAATAAATTAGAATTCGATTCGCTTTTTAATCGTTTTCTAACCTAAATGTTTGTTGGGAAGGTGGACCAGGGGTGACTCTAGAATGCAATTGTACAATATGGGTATCAAACGAAATGTGTTAATGAGTGTTTTAAAAGGGAGTGGTCCTTAGTTGTATATGTGAAGGCGTTTTCAAGATATCGACCAAAATGTGGACCAGGGTGACCCAGAACATCATCTGTCCGGTACTGCTAATTTATTTATATATGTAATAACACGAACAGTATTCCTGCCAAGATTTAAAGGGTTTTTTATTTCGCCCTGCAGAAATTTTTCATTTTCTTCTACTTAATATATGGTAGGTGTCACACCCATTTTACAAAGTTTTTTTCTAAAGTTATATTTTACGTCAATAAACCAATCCAATTACCATGTTTCATCCCTTTTTTCGTATTTGATATAGAATTATGGCATTTTTTTTTCATTTTTCGTAACTTTCAATTTCGAAAAAGTGGGCGAGGTCAGAGTCGGATTTCGGCCATTTTTTACACCAATACAAAGTGAGTTCAGATAAGTACGTGAACTGAGTTTAGTAAAGATATATCGATTTTTGCTCAAGTTATTGTGTTAACGGCCGAGCGGAAGGACAGACGGTCGACTGTGTATAAAAGCTGGGCGTGGCTTCAACCGATTTCGCCTTTTTTCACAGAACACAGTTATCGTCCTAGAATCTAAGTCCCTACCAAATTTCACAAGGATTGGTAAATTTTTGTTCGACTTATGGCATTAAAAATATCCTAGACAAATTAAATGAAAAAGGGCGGAGCCACGCCCATTTTGAAATTTTCTTTTTTTTTTTGTATTTTGTTGCACCATATCATTACTGGAGTCGAATGTTGACATATTTTACTTATATACTGTAAATATATAAAATTTTTTGTTAAAATTTGACTTAAAAATTTTTTTTAAAGTGGGCGTGGTCGTTTTCCGATTTTGCTAATTTTTATTAAGCATACATATAATAATAGGAGTAACGTTGCTGCCAAATTTCATCATGATATCTTCAACGACTGCCAAATCACAGCTTGCAAAACTTTTAAATCACTTTCTTTTAAAAGTGGGCGGTTCCACGCCCATTGTCCAACATTTTACCAATTTTCTATTCTGCGTCATAAGTTCAACTCACCTACCAAGTTTCATCGCTTTATCCGTCTTTAGTAATGAATTATCGCACTTTTTCCGTTTTTCGAAATTTTCGATATCGAAAAAGTGGGCGTGGTTATAGTCCGATATCGTTCATTTTAAATAGCGATCTGAGATGAGTGCCCAGGAACCTACGTACCAAATTTCATCAAGATACCTCAAAATTTACTCAAGTTATCGTGTTAACGGACAGACGGACGGACGGACGGACATGGCTCAATCAATTTTTTTTTCGATCCTGATGATTTTGATATATGGAAGTCTATATCTATCTCGATTCCTTTATACCTGTACAACCAACCGTTATCCAATCAAAGTTAATATACTCTGTGAGCTCTGCTCAACTGAGTATAAAAAGTAGGTGCCACTTTTTTAACAAATAACAATATTGAGTGGTGACGGTAGCGAATGCTGGATTTTTTTACCATTCGATCTAATTCAAGATGTAGGTATATATGTGACGTGATGAAAGTCGTGCTCAAAGCAAGTATGCTCGTACCGTTCACAGCGAACAATCACACGAACTACATTTTCAAACTGTTATTTTTGTGTTACATCTTAAAAAATTTCACTCTCATTCATAACGCGCCTTAAGAAGTATAACTTCAAAAAATTGTTGCATGAATATTACTTTTAGTAGCCGCTCCTTGTTTTATGAGAAAACTTGCGCTATTTGCAGCATTTATTTAACAAGGAAATGTTGTGTGAAATCATTTATCATTTTGTACACAGTTTTATTCAGTTTCATCAATTATGTTATGGCTAGGCCTAAATATCAATGCTGCGGGGTTGCGAGAAATTGCATGACCATTAATGTGGGAATAAATGTAAGTGTATTTGTTACCAAAGCAGTGATAAATTGTTGAATAAATGAAATGGAATTGTCAGAATATTATGATAAATTGATAAACAGTTCATGTATACTTATATGTATGTGTGTGTGTGTGTGTGTGTGTGTGTGTGTGTGTGTGTGTGTGTGTGAACATCTGCATAAGCATAAATGCTTAAATAGAGCTCATAATAAATTTGTTTGAGTATAAAATGGTAAATGATAACAGATTGATCATTTTAGGTATAAAACCTTGGGCTGCGATAAAATAGCTGTTTTCCCCCCTTCTGAAATGTCCTTCTTTCTTGTTGCATTTAAACGATTTTTTTTTTTTTGATTTTCTATATAACAAAAAAGTACCAAACACAAAGCAATCTCACGCCTCTGATATATGTGAATCCATTGTTTTATTGTTCGTATTTGTTTCATATTTATGAATATCTCTGCAGTACACGCAAAACATCAATAGCCATGAATCATTATTTCGGATGTGTGTTGTTAACAACTCTGACTTTGATGTATTCGCATTACCGTTATTTACGCTAAATTTCACCAAAAGAAAAAGTAGAAAAATAACAAAGAAACACTTTCAATTCAATTGTTTGTTGGTGTGCCTCCAATGAGCTAAATAATCAAAGCGATTAGGCTCACGTACATACAGTGCCTCTAATAGGAAGGATTTGGAGGATATAAAAAATGGTCACGAAAGCTGAAAAAAGAACATCGATATTGAAAAATTCTCATGCCTAGGTGAAAAGTCTGCTAAAGGCCTGTTTGAACATTAAACTGTCTTCTTGGAAATTCTTCTTAAATTTGGTATTGTCTTTGATTGCTCGTTTTTTTTTCTTTACCTACATGCACTCATGTCTTCCCCTCTTTTCATTAGCGCAGAGCGCGTTATCGCTTTATCTCTGTCACTCATAAGCAAGTGATCTGTACCCTCAAACTGCCCCCTGCCCCTCGCACACGTTCATGAACTCTGCAGTCAAAAGCCAAAGTAGTCAGCAAACATTCTAGTTTATTGACTAGAATTTTGTGGGGCTATTCATACTAGTTGGTATTTGAATAGTTCACTGAATAGAATTTTTCGAGGTTATTCATACTAATCAGTTTTTGAATAGTTTATTGACTGGAATTTTGTGGCATTATTATACTAGTAAGTATCTCATTTTCTCTGTCAAACTCGATTAAGTAAACAAGACTAGATTTCATACAAATCAACGGGCACATAAACACAAACACGCGCACTTACCACCTCACCTTTACTTCTGCATATTAAAGAAGCCAAGCCTTTTAAATCGATAGGCTCAAACGGAATAGTTATGCCGATGTTAAAACACCTTCAAAATAAGGGCATCAGCTATCTAACGCATGTTTTGCGCTTGTCATTTCAGCCTTTGCCATTTCACAATAATAATTAATGGCAAGAATAATGCCAATACCAAAGCACGGAAACTCAGTTATCGATGGTGAGTCGTATCTACCGATGCCATTCATTTAAAGATAAGATAGCCAGCCACCAGCATGGCCCAATATATATTTCCGCCTGCACCAACCACAACTCCATCATAACACGGTACTCATGGCACTTGACCTGTCAAAAGTTTTTGACTCAGTCAACCACCAAGCACTACTCAAAGAGGAGTTAGGAAACATCTCCGTAAGAACAATGATGAAATACGGCACTTTCCACCTCATCTGGTTGATCCAGATTAACATAAGGCGGTCCAAACCCTAGTCCGCACTAATTCGGGAAGTAGCATCGTGAGGTCGCTTACGGAGAACGCTGTTATCAATAACTATTGCTTAAACTAAGTAGTATGTCATCTGGTATAATTCTGGCGAGAGGCTGACTAGTGCATTGATTGTTATGACCCTGATGCATATACAGACTAGTTCGATTCTGGTGCATACAATGACTAGTTTGTGTACACGTGTGATGCTGATGCAGAGTCTGGCAATTGATATTTCGTAGGACCCCGCCGTGTTAAATATACCAGTTGGGATTTTTGGCAAACTAGTATACTTCTAGTATACAAATAGTTGGTTTGACTGCAGGGAACATCTTAATATATAAAAATTACGTGTCACAATTTTTTTTCCCGATGGACTCCTAAACTACTGAACCGATTTTGAATTTGTTTTGCACCCCGTGTGTAGTTCGATCTAATTGAAATATAGGATAGGTTATATCTGAGTTTATAGTCGCAATATTATTTTATTGCAAAATTTTTTTATTTGTTTATACGTTATAATAAAATGTTACGTATACGCAGTCGCACTCACATTTTCAGGTGGTGCGGATATACATACTTCCGTGTAATTGGTTGGTGTTGAATTAAACAACGTATTATAGCGAATGATATCAACTACAGCACATCACCAGGCCCGCCGAGAAGGTGGGGTGATTAGCCCCGGCCCCGGGATTTCTGAGGGGCCCGCGATTTAGAGGTACTATGACATTTTTTTAATTCATGAGAGTCTTTAGTTGTTCCATGTGCAATTTTTAAGCCGAATTTCAAAAGCAACGAAAATCTGCAAATCGTTTTAATATTATAGTGAAGTGTGGAAAACTAAAATCTATATATAAAAAAAGAAAGGCTAAAATGTGTGTTAGTTGGTCGCCGGTGTTTGAAGAGATGCGTCGGTCAAACTTTCACACAAGTTGCGTAAACCTCACGCGGTGGTTACTACATAGGTATGGTTGCGATCGACGTACAGGGTCTCGAGATATAGGCCGAAACGTGGACCCGAGTACCCCTAGAACGTGTTTATAGAATATGGATAACAAATGAAAGCTGTTGATGAGTGCTTTAGTAGAGGGTAATTTTCATACCCCTGGGTGACTAGGGTCTCGAGATATAGGCCAAAACGTAGGCCAGTGGATATCAAATGAAAGCCGTTGATGAGTGCTTTAGTACAGAGTAATATATTATCCAGAGACGGACTGGGACTGGGATTAGGACTAGGACTGGGACTGAGGCTCGGAGTGGGACTGGGACTGGGACTGGAATAAAATACATACCCCCGTCTGTGAAAGGCAATAAGGGAGGCAGAACAATGAGAACAAATTGAGAGAAGAGAATAGAGAGAAGGAGATTGAGAAAGAGATAGAATGAGACGAAGATGGAGATAGATGAAACGAAAAAGACGGAGGGAGGAGTGAATAAAAGGATTAGGAAAAAGTGAAGAAAGGGGGGGGGGGGGAATTCAGACGGGGAAAAAGCTTATTAAAATGTATGCATATAGGCCAAATTTAGGGCAGAACAACGTCTGCCGGGTCTTCTAGTGTCATATATAATCTGCCATGGACGCCCGATTACTCTACATCGCTTAAGTTAAACTTTAGTGGTGTAAAGTTAGTGAGCTCGGCCTCATCTCTTCTCACTCCTCCTATCTACGCCCATTAACCTATCAAACTAATGTATTGTCATCCTGGCACTTGATAACACTTCAATGTTTAAACTAAATCTTAGAAAAAAATAATTTTCCAACCCCCTTCCTTGCCTTTCTTTCTATGCCCTTGAAAGTATAGTATTATTGTTTTGCCCTTAGCAATTCATAGGTCAACAGTGTTAAATGAAATCATATCGTACAAAATAGGAAAACCCGATACTACTTCATGCTACGCCCATAAACTTATCAAGCAATTGTAGTGTAATCGGTAATTGGTGAGTTCATCAATATCGGGAAGGCTCCTTATCGGGAAAGCTCCATTCAAATGCAGTCGGAAATAGCCCAGCTTCAAATCGTTCAATAGGATCTGGTCCGTATAACACTCTGGAAAAGGAGGTTAGCAATTCTTGGCCACCGACATCCCATCGCTCATTATCACTTATTCGAGTGCTATGGAGTTTGGCTAAGCCCACACACCACTGAAAAGGTGCTTACCCTAATGAGGGTTGCCATCTGTAATTTTTTGTAAACTTAAAAGAAATATGCTTATATAGATATCGAACATAGTTGTTTCAACAAAAATGTCATTGAGTGAGGTTGAGTGATTGCAAGACGGCGCTCATAGTACACAGTAGTTGTGCACAAATCCAACTATTTCAACTGAACCAAATCAATCAATATCAAATGGTTTGCTAACGTCCTTAAGGGGTATGCATACTTCACAAATATAACTCTATCAAGCTCTGCTCTTCCTTCTGCCTACATAACCAATTTACATATTCGATAAATAAACGAAAATTGTATTACTCAATGTCAACCTAGACAATACCGTATTCAAATAGCTGACTTGGTGCTGCATAGATAATAAACTTCAGCCAATAACCATCATGACAATAGCATCATCAACAATAGAACAACAACGAAAACAATAGCATAAGTAATCAAACCAAGAAGCAGACAGCAACTCAGCAACAGGAAACTTACACATTGATAAGAGCAGCAGCAGATAAATTAACTAGAAAACATATTTTGGGCAGCAAACATGGTTGATGTGTGTGTGTGTGGAGGCGATTGTGTGCGTAAACTAGACTGCATGAACGTGTGTATATGTAGTTGTGTGAAGCTACAAAATGAATTTCGCAACTATCAGATGACAACCAATTGACTGCAACAGACGAGCATTGAACTTGTTGAGATCCCATTGCTGGAAAAGTGTTGGCTATTCTGTGGCGCTCAATGCGTCAATGTTTGCTTAAACTTTTGTTTTAACTGTTGCACATTTATGTAACCACTTGAGAACTATTTGAAGAGTGAGTTTTAATCAAAAGTCGTGTTTTGGCTTTCGCTGTCGAATAGTAGTGTGACTAGTAGTTGTTGTAATAGCTTGACTATTTATTGTTGTAGCAGTGTGACTATTTGTTGTTGTACAATAATAACAATGTGTTTTGCTAGTTAACTCTGAAAGAAATTTTTGGGAGAATTTATATTTCTAAAAGGTTAGTGAATTTAAATATTGGATGTTTGCAGCTCCCTTTATTCAAATGTGCTCAAGCGTTTCCTCCTGCAACCCACACTTCCTACATCTGCTCTCGTAACTTCAGCATCTTTGTTAGTCTTATAAGAGGTGTGCGGATTGGAACGTCTACCGTAAATTGGGGCGACTACTATTTTTGCCTGAACGACGCTACAACATCCTGGCAGTATCCAGGATCGACACAGTATACAGCGGATACTACCCTTTTCTTTTATTTGGAACCATCGGTGTAAACATAAATCGCACATGTTATTGTTGTTGTTGTAGTGATAAGGACACCCCCGAAGGCCTTGGGGAGTGTTAACAATATTGATGGTCCTTTGCCGGATGTAGATCCGGTACGTTCCGGTAACAAGCACCATTAAGGTACTAGCCTGACCATCTTGGGAATGATTTTGTATGACCATATGAAATCTTCAAGGCCAAGCCGCCCTCCCAGCCCCCAAGATCTACGAGGATTGTGTTGGAGAAGCTATATATTGCCCTGGCAACCCCTTGATAAGGTTGTGCTACAAAACCCCTTGATTAAATTTGATATTTTAGTCGTCTCTTACGATAGGCATACCTGTCGCGTGTATATTCTAAGCCCCCTAACTCGCTGGGTGATACTCTCCTTGTCCACTGCATTCCAGCAGACCAGCACCCCATAGAGCAGGACCGATTTGACTACCATATCACAAAGTTAGTGCGAACTATTTTATAATTAAGATTATCTGGGTCCCGGACAATTGTAATATCACGGCCAACAGTCAAGCGGATCTCTTAGGCCGCATCGGTACAACTGAACCTGATAAAGATGGCTGCCAGTTTTTTCGCCTCGTGAAACCTGATATTGTCACTCATCAAATCATCGGCGATTTTATTTACAATATGGACGCGCCAAATGTCGACCATAATGAACATCCACGTCGATGGCATTACGCTATTGACGGTCTTGCACCCAAAAATCTTAGGTGTGACGTTCGATCAGGATCTACATTTTGGAGATAATACAACCGCAATTGTTCCTAAAATTCAGAGCCGTAATAAAATCGTCAAATATCTTGCCGGCAGCACTTGGGGTAAAGACAAAGAAACGCTCATTAACACTTAGAAAGCAATTGACCGGCCGATTGCATGCTACGCGTCCCCGATGTGGTCGCCAAGCGTAAAGGTTACTCACTGGAAGAAAATAGAGGCCTGCCAATATAATGCCCTTAGAGCCGGTACAAGGTACCTTCTTATGTCCCCAGAACCCCAGCTACACAATGACGCGAGAGTACTCCCCATTAGGGAGAGAAAGGAAATGCTGAACAAACAGTTTCTGCTGAATACCCAGAAACGTGGGCATCCCAATAGACATCTGATTGATGAGGATACACCTCCAAGGGCCTTAAGGGGTAATCTCCGTAAACATTATGAGGAAATACGGCACCTAAAAAACAGCCGCATGAAGCAAAAAAACCGAAGCAGGTCCTCAGTAATATCCACAAACAGGTGCGGACCTCTATGTCACGAATTGCTCGGCGAATCCAATTCTTAAAGAAAGATACCCAGAACTGGGAGATGAGGAACGCACTATCCATAGGCGAACGCGCGTCACTGTAGCTCAACTTCCAGCTGGATATTGTAACTAGTTAAACCCTTACCTATCCAGAAGAAACCCCGACATACAAAATGTATGCCCTGCTTGCAATGTGTTGTCCCCACATGACACCAACCATCTCTTCAATTGTAATGTGGAACCAACGCCTCTAACACTCCTCTCACTATGGTCCACCCCTGTTGAAACTACAAGTTTCCTTGGACTCCCGTTAGAGGACATTGATGACAATTTGTGATCGGTCACACTTATTGGATGGGGCGGAGCACTGCAACAACACCAAAAACAATAAAAGCATGAAGATGGCTGGCCATCTGTGATCTGCATAGGTGGGCTTCGATTAAGTTCAGCTAGCGTTGGGCGAATACAACCTCTTGCAGGGTAGCAAGATCTTTCTGGTCGGAAGTGGATGGAAGCAGGTTTGCCGAAATAATTAGGTTGATAAAGGCTCATCTTTAAATGCTCATTGCGTTTTTGACAGGGCAATGTCCAATGGGAAGACATGCGGTACGTCTCAATATAATGGAAATTTCATCCTGTTGTAGCTGTAGGATGCGGAATCGAATCACTTCACGCTTGATTGCTCAGCTTTTGTCAGAACTAGCCGAAAGTATTTTGGTCACGACTCACTAGGATCACAGGGGGATTTATCCTGGGTTGAGATCAGTCTCATTCGAAACTTGATTGTTGCTATGCAACGATTCTCTAAGTACCTAGAGCACCGTTATTTCGTTTTGTTTTATGTGGTGTCACGGTCCTTCCAGTTTTCAAGTGAGCTGCCCCTACCAGTACAGCTACCACCTAACGTAACCTAACGTAATGCTGCTGAGTGGTCGCACCATTTGAATAAGGCGAAACACTGGTTGAAGTGGAAGACTTTATGAGTTTTGATTCCGTTTTGCGGCGATTAAGGCATCTTGTATAGGTGTCAAAATTCTAATTTCTCTATGTGGAAACAAATGTTACGTATACGCAGCGGTATGGGTACAAGATGTTTGCGTGTAATTGGTTGGTTTTTAATAAAACAAAATTTAATTGAGTTACTAAAATGAATAATTCTACATCTAAAGATCAGGCGTGATGCTCAGTAGCCAAAGTTGAGACCATGTTATGAAAACACACCTTAATCATACCAAAGAGGTGAAGACTGAATAAAATCGTTCATTTTATTTTTAGTACAACCCTAATGTACAGTTCTACATACATGTATGTGTGTAGAAAAGTTGCAATAAAATTTCTATTACCTCTACACCCGAAAAGTGAAAATTTCTTTTACTTTTCATTGCATAATGACAACAATTTATTTGTTTTTCTCTCCACGGCACACAATAATACAAACACATCTACAATATATCCATAAATTATATACCTCATGCCAAAAACAGTTATAAATATCTAAGTTCTACCAATGGTCGTCGCACCACAGCAGCTGTGGCAATAAAAATTACAAAAAGTTGCCTCAAAACTATGGTAAACGAGAAATGGTAGAGATATTTCGTGTGAAAAAGGCAAGCATGTTGAAGTACTTGCAATTTAGAACGGAAGTACAGTGTGGGGTAATAGTGTAGCAGCGAGATTTTTTTCGTTGAATTTTTAAATTTTTTTAGCATTTTTATAAAGTTTTCAAAAAAATTTATGTTTTTTTATTCTTCCTAAAGTTTCGGGATGAAGTTTACAGTGTGGAAAGGAATTGGAAAATATTTTGAAATTTTGTAAGAGCTTAAATATTTGCATAATATGATATGAATTATGAAACCCTTTAAAATTTGGCCAAATTTGTAGGTGCTCTGAAATCATAAATTTTTTTGAAATGCTATTTTCTTGCACCACACTGTACATGCATAGTAAACCGGACAATATGCAAAAATGCTAGCTTTTGCCATCAACATTTTTCAAAATTGCACCAAGCAAAGCTTGGTTTGACCTCATTGTAAGTAGATAACAAGCAAACAATTGGTGGAGTGCAGTAAAAGCGATGGACCTTCTTCACATTGAAACGTGTAGAGTGAAGAGTAAAAATAAAAAGAAACAAGTAAGGAAGGTTAAGTTCGGGTGTAACCGAACATTATATACTCAGTTGATAGCTATGGTGGCAACATAAGGGAAAATAACCATGTAGGAAAATGAACCGAGGGTAACCCTGGAATGTGTTTGTATGACATGGGTATCAAATGAAAGGTGTTAATGAGTATTTTAAAAGGGAGTGATCCTTATTTCCATAGGTGGACGCCGATTCGTGATATCGCCATAAAGGGGACCAGGGGTGACTCTAGAATGCGTTTGTACACTATGGGTGTCAAACGAAAGGTATTAATGAGTATTTTAAGAGGGCGTGGGCCTTAGTTCTATATGTGGACGCCTTTTCGAGATATCGCCATAAAGGTGGACCAGGGGTGACTCTAGAATTTGTTTGTACTATATGGGTATCAAATGAAAGGTGTTAATGAGTATTTTACAAGGGAGTGGTCCTTAGTTCTATAGGTGGACGCCTTTTCGGAATATCGTTATAAAAGTGGACCAGGATTGACTCTAGAATGCGTTCGTACAATATGGGTATCAAATGAAAGGTGTTAATGAGTATTTTAAAAGGGCGTGGGCCTTAGTTCTATAGGTGGACGCCTTTTCGAGATATCGCCATAAAGGTGGACCAGGGGTGACTCTAGAATTCGTTTTTACGATATGGGTTTCAAATGAAAAGTGTTAATGAGTATTTTAAAAGAGCGTGGCCTTAGTTCTATAGGTGGACGGCTTTTCGAGATATCGCCATAAAGGTGGACCAGGGGTGACTCTAGAATTCGTTTGTACGATATGGGTTTCAAATGAAAGGTGTTAATGAGTGTTTTAAAAGAGCGTGGGCCTTAGTTCCATAGGTGGATGCCTTTTCGAGATATCGCCATAAAGGTGGGCCAGGGGTGACTCTAGAATTTTTTTGTACGATATGGGTATCAAATCAAAGGTGTTAATGAGTATTTTAAAAAGGAGTGGGCCATAGTTCTATATGTGGACGCCTTTCGAGATATCGCCATAAACGTGGACCAGGGGTGACTCTAGAATGTGTTTGTATGATATGGGTATCAAATTAAAGGTATTAATGAGGGTTTTAAAAGGGAGTGGCCCTTAGTTGTAAGGTGTTAATGAGTATTTTAAAAGGGAGTGGGCCTTAGTTCCATAGGTGAATGCCTTTTCGAGATATCGCCATAAACGTGGACCAGGGGTGACTCTAGAATGTGTTTGTATGATATGGGTATCAAATTAAAGGTATTAATGAGGGTTTTAAAAGGGAGTGGCCCTTAGTTGTATATGTGTAGGCGTTTTCGAGATATCGACCAAAATGTGGACCAGGGTGATCCAGAACTTCATCTGTCGGTTACCGCTAATTTATTTATATATGTAATACCACGAACAGTATTCCTTCCAAGATTCCAAGTGCTTTTGATTTCGCCCTGCAAAACTTTTTCATTTTCTTCTACTTAATAAGGTAGGTGTCACACCCATTTTACCAAATTTTTTTCTAAAGTTATATTTTGCGTCCATATTGGCGGCCACCGTGGTGTGATGGTAGCGTGCTCCGCCTACCACACCGTATGCCCTGGGTTCGAACCCAGGCAGTGTTTGACAAGCGCTCCGGGTGTATTTCTGCCATGAAAAGCTCTCAGTGAAAACTCATCTGCCTTGCAGATGCCGTTCGGAGTCGGCATACAACATGCAGGTCCCGTCCGGCCAATTTGTAGGGAAAATCAAGAAGAACACGACGCAACTTGGAAGAGAAGCTCTGCCTTAGATCTCCTCGGAGGTTATCGCGCTTTACATTTATTTTTTTTTTTATATTTTGCGTCAATAGACCAATACAATTACCATGTTTCCTCCCTTTTTTCGTATTTGGTATATAATTGTGGCATTTTTTTCAATTTTCGTAATTTTCGATATCGAAAAAGTGGGCGTGCCCATAGTCGGATTTCAGCCATTTTTTACACCAATACAAAGTGAGTTCAAATAAGTACGTGAACTGAGTTTAGTAAAGATATATCGATTTTTGCTCAAGTTATCGTGTCAAAGGCCGAGCGGAAGGACAGACGGTCGACTGTGTATAAAAACTGGGCGCGGCTTCAACCGATTTCGCCCTTTTTCACAGAAAACAGTTATCGTCCTAGAATCTAAGCCTCTACCAAATTTCACAAGGATTGGTAAATTTTTGTTCGACTTATGGTATTAAAAGTATCCTAGACAAATTAAATGAAAAAGGGCGGAGCCACACCCATTTTGAAATTTTCTTTTATTTTTGTATTTTGTTACACCATATCATTACTGGAGTTGAATGTTGGCATAATTTACTTATATACTTTAAGATATTAACTTTTCTTTTAAAATTCGAATTAAAAAATTTTTTTTTAAAAAGTGGGCGTGGTCGTTCTCCGATTTTGCTAATTTTTAGTAAGCAGACATATAGCAATAAGAGTAACGTTCCTGCCAAATTTCATCATGATATCTTCAACGATTGCCAAATAACAGCTTGCAAAACTTCTAAATTACCTTCTTTTAAAAGTGGGCGGTGCCACGCCCATTGTCCAAGATTTTACCATTTTTCTATTATGCGTCATAGGTTCAACTAACTTACCAAGTTTCATCGCTTAATCCGTATTTGATAATTAATTATCGCACTTTTTCGATTTTTCGAAATTTTCGATATCGAAAAAGTGGGCGTGGTTATTCTCCGATATCGTTCATTTTAAATAGCGATCTGAGATGAGTGCCCAGGAACCTACATACCAAATTTCATCAAGATACCTCAAAATTTACTCAAGTTATCGTGTTAACGGGCAGACGGACGGACGGATGGACCGACATGGCTCAATCGAATTTTTTTTCGATACTGATGATTTTGATATATGGAAGTCTATATCTATCTCGATTCCTTTATACCTGTACAACCAACCGTTATCCAATCAAAGTTAATATACTCTGTGAGCTCTGCTCAACTGAGTATAAAAAAAATAAAACGACTATAATAGCACATTGACATTGTTGACCTAAAAAATGTGTTCGTGAAGCAATAAAGCAAAAAGAAACAAGTAAGAAAGAGTCTAAGTTCGGGTGAAACCGAACATTATATACCCAGCTGTGCACTTGAAATGTTGTGTCGTTTGCTTCGTGCGGTTAATATTGTTATAAAGCTGCGCAATAATACATGTATGGTTCTATTCTGAACTCATTTTAGTCCAAAAGAAGAAAAAAGGTTGCAGAGGCTACCACTAATGAAATTGAGCGGGCAAAATTCATTTTAATAGTTGCGTTTCGAAATTTGGTTCAAATTGTGAGGTTTTTGTTCGACTTATGGCATTAAAAGTATTTTGGTAACAAAAAAAGGGGGATGTCCAAAATTTGTTTAAGTTTTGTTCTTGGCTTAACCATACCACTACTGAGGTAGAATATCAGTCAAGTGTAGCTAAATGCCACAGGTTGGGCGTGGTATTTAGGCGCTTTTGATTATCTTCACTCAGGCCATATAATTTGGCAAGGATAATGTCTCTGACAAATTTCAATGCAATATCTTTAACAGCTTTTGATTTGCGGCATCTTAAACTTTAAAATTTTCTTCTTCTAAATGTAGGTGGTGCCACACCCATATTCCAAAATTTTTTGGAAT
This sequence comes from Eurosta solidaginis, assembly GCF_040869045.1. Classification (NCBI taxonomy): domain Eukaryota; kingdom Metazoa; phylum Arthropoda; class Insecta; order Diptera; family Tephritidae; genus Eurosta; species Eurosta solidaginis. The sequence continues at coordinate 46,805,642 of NC_090321.1, read as the reverse complement.
TTACGTTTTGCTTCATAAAACCAATCCACCTACCAAATTTTATTTGCTTATTCTTTTATAATTAACCTATTTTTTCATATTTTATAAATTTTCGATATCGAAAAAGTGGGCGTGGTTATCGTCCGATTTCGCTCATTTTCAATACCAATCCATTCTGGGTTCAGTTAAGCCCTTATGCCGATATTGGTGAAAATATCTCAAAATGTGCTCAAGTTATCGTGTTAAGGGTCGGGAAGACGGAGGAAGGACATGGCTTAAAACATTTTTTTCGATACTGATGATTTCTATATTTACCTCGATTCATTAATACCTGTACAACCAACCGTTATCCAATCAAAGTTAGATATAATACCCTATGTACAAGTACAGCTGGGTATAAAAAAATGGTCAGGCTAAAAAGCGAGTGAGCAAGCAAGAATGTCTGCATAACGGTAAGAATGTACATATGTATGGTATGTATGCATGCATGCAAACAAATAGGGAGCGCTATGCTTTATGGTGTACGCTTTATTCTTTCATTGTGGTTGAGTTTTCAACAACAACAACAAAAAACATAACAATAACAAAAATATGTAAATATGTAAGAAAAAGTAGAAGTTGGCAGCTGCCATTAACATCAACATGAATTTCAACGTCATTGCCATTACTTGACTGTCGCAGTTTTAGCGAACTCACCTTTGCTGTTTCTACTTAACGCATTTCTTGCTTGATGTTTTATTTATTTATTTCATTTTACTATTTTTTGTGGCTTCTTTTTACTCACTTTGTACCTACCATCACTTCAAAAATCGCACATTCATTCAATATGGCCTTCTCGCCCCGGGATTGTTGCAGATAACCATTTAAATAATTTAGAACTTGTTCCAAAAATATCTCACCTTTAAGAGCAAAACAAGCATTACAGGGCGGGACACAAAAAAATATAAAAATAAAAATTGAGGTAAGAGTTTTGTCATTGGTTTCTAAGAGTATTTAAGCACAGGACCTTAATCGGAAGTCAGATTTTCCAAGTTGGTCCAGGTTTTCGAAATATTCGTTTCTAATGCCGTTTTCTTTTCTGGAAAAAATGCTCTTAAATTCTAACTTTTGAACTAGATCACCTACAGCTTTGAAAAATGGCTATAGTTTCTGATTCGGTGAAAAATATTTTAAAAGAAACGCACAAACTGATCAAATAGCTATGAAAAACTAATGGGACGACATTACTTTCAGAAAAGAAAACGAGATAATATACCATCAAAAGGCCGACAAAAATCGAAATGAATTTTATAACCAGAAACAGAATTATACTTTGTTGAAGGTTTTGATGTAGTGAACTTGAATCTGAGTGAAAATAGTCCCGGCACTTCAAGTTTTTGATATATTCGAACAAAAAGTGCAAAAAACACGTTTTGTTGTATACATGTGACGTCATGCCACTTCTAGAGCCTTCGTTTTTTGCTTCTGAGTAATTGTCAATTGAATTTACTGAGCTTGGAAAATTCGTCAATGTGGTGCAATATTTGTCAAAATCTGCAAAGGAATATACATAGTATGAATTTCGGAACAATACCGGGATTGTACTTTCAAATGCCAAAAATGTCGGGAGGCAAAACATCCAGAAAATCGTCATCCTTAGTTGCTACTAAAATGATTGTTTAATATTTTTATACTCAGCGTGCTTTGCTATCCTAAAACCTTATTATTTAGTCAATAATAAACCTAGAATATTGAAATATGATATGGGACTGATATTGAGACTTTTGATAAAAATTTGAAAATGGGCGTGACACCGCCTACTTGCGATAAAATCAATTTATCACATATTATTAATCATGAATTAAAAACCTTTAAATCTATTATAACAAAATTCCGCCGGGAGGTTGCCTTTACTATAAGGAATGCTTCGAAGAAAAATTAATGAAATCGGATAAGGACCACGCCCACTTTTATATACAAGTTTTTTAATATGGTCGTGGACTAATAAAATAAGCCATATCTCTGCAAAAAAGAGCTTTATATAAATGGTATTTCTTTTCCCAAGTGAAATTAGAACATGAAAAATGAAAAAATTCAAATTTTTTAAAATGGGCGTGGTACCGCCCCTTTTATGACCAAGCAATTTTCCATGTTTCCGGAGCCATAATCGAAGAAAAGTGACCGGATCGTGATAACATTAGGTACACAAATTTTCCTTATAGCAGGAAATATTAATAGACGGGTTATTGGCTTAAAGTTTATATGCACAGTCTTAGCATCCAAGGCTTTAGTTGAAGAGGGGTGGGGTTGAGGTTTTTCGAAGACCGTTGACAACACAGTAATTTGATAAGTTCATGTGTGTTCACTTTTTACGGCAAGATCTAACTTAAATGATGTACATGTATCAAAGGTTGATGGCAGTTCAACGATTTAATAACTTCATGGGCCTTGCAACGGGCTGTAGGTAATAAGGATGTCCATCTTTATTAATTTCACTTTAAAAAGCTTGGTCTGCACTTCATCATCTTATTAAAAAAAATGGTTATGTGTGTGTTCTCTGGGCTTCAAAAGTACTCAACCGATCTTCACAAAATTTTCAGGGTAGGCTCACGTGGTGACCGTGACGTGGTATTTTTCAGACTATTTAAAATTTCGACAAATTCCATATGTGAGGTCATTTAGGTGGCCATGGTAGAAGGCGTGAAAGTGTCATTGAGAGTGCGAATGGGATTGAGAGAGGAAGTGGGATCATAGTGAGTGGGACTGGGACTGGAAATAGCCCATGCGACATAGATAGCAAATCGATAACACGCCCATAACAAGTTGGTAACACTCTGATAATAAATAAATAACTGTTCGGTAAGAAATCGACATTTTTTCGATCTTAAACCGATGACACGGCAATAGCAAATGGGTATCACTCCGTTCACAAAGCGATAGCTTTTCGATATCAAATCAATAACTTCTCAATCAATAATCGATAACTTTTTGCTGGCATAATGATATGTTCTTGGATAAAAAATGTATAATTTTTCTATAACAAGGCGATAATTTTTCGATAACAAATCGATATTATGCAATACGAAATTGGTTATACTCAGATAACAAACCGAAAAATTTTTAATAAAAAATTCGTAATACTCCGATAGCAAATCCATAACTGATACCAAAACGTTTTTGGTAACTTTTCGCTTGGTAACCGAAAACTTTTTGATAATAAATCGACAACCTTTTAATAACTATTGATAATTTTTCGTTAACAAATCGATGACATTTTGTTGACAAACTGATAGCATGTCAATAATAAGGCACTAACACTCTCATAACAAGTCGATAACTTGTTGGCAGCATATCGATCACTTTTCAATACATAATTAATAGCACTTGAATAAAAAAATCGCTTAACCTTTGCTATCAACGTCAAACTTATAACATTTCGATAACATACCGATAGCTCACAGATAAGAAGTGGATTAGACGCCCATAACTCGCCGAAAACAAACGGATACCTCACCAATAAGAAATCGTTTCTGTCATATCAACTTTACCACGTACATTTTTCTTAGATAACGCTACAGTGTATTGGCCACACTTACTCTTACATTATATATTCCTCCATACAGCATGCCAATACCACATACTACGCCTACAGTTACATTCTATACTCTCCCATATAGCATACCACCTTCAAAGACTACGCTTACTCTTACGCTTACATTCTGTATTCCCCATATCATGAGAAAAGCTGTTTACGCAGCAAAAAAAAAATTGTGTTGAGTCATGAGGCATGAACAACAATACATATTTATATTGTTTAAAATAGGAAGTCATTAGATACGCTTAGAATGGTTAAGCCCATAAAATTAGTAAAAAACCAAAAGTCTTATAAAAAGCCTTTACACTGAATACAAGCCAAATATCAAAAAAAAATAATAATAATAAATAAATCAATCAAATTACTTATTGCCCATATTTGCTTACTTGTTCCGTATTCTCTGTAGCCCCCGGGCGTATGAGCAACATTTTCATTATATCCACAAAGTCTAACTTCTTGCATGCATATAAATGCTATGTACATGAGAGTGGCCCTTCAACTAGAGCAAAAACAAATATCTACAAAGTCTTATGCCTATCTATAAAGATTGAGAGGTTGCGCAAGGAACTTGAAGTCCTGAAAAAAATCGATCCATTAATAAAAGAGCTACAGACTAAAATATGATATAAATGAAAACAGTGTTTTTTTTGCATTCACTGTATGTAAGAAAATTACCAGCACCGGTCAATAAAAAAAATTTTCTAAGCGGATAAGGTATTGAAACTTGAAATTCAAATTGAATGTGCTACGACCTGTGTACTCGATTTTTTTTTTTAATTCATGTTTAAATGCATAATGACGTCTTCGCATTTCTACCGTTTTATAATATATATATATCTAGCGAGTACCTGGCGTAGCTCGGGTTGGGCAGATATTAATCTAAATAAGAAAGTGTATTTTAACGCATTCCTTCATGTTACTCAAAGTCAGGCAATCAGTATATACGATTTTATTGATCTTCTTCAAAATGTATCTCCCAATTTTTCTCGTTCTTACCCTTTATAATTTCCTTATCTCTCCCTCTTCTTTTTTACACCCTCTACCTCTCTCCTTCTTTTTTCTTAGATACCCCATTCCTCTAAATTATCATTCTTTGCTTTATTTTTCAAATTTTATTTTGTCACATACAATTCATACTCAAAATCTCATAACTTAATCAAAATATTTTAGCGGCACAATTTTTGTCTATCATCTCATATAGACAGCTATTTTTACAATGGAATGCAATAAAAACTTTTAAATCACTCATTGCAATCGCTTTAACCTTTTGTTAATTCAATGCTATGACCAAACAAAAGTTCTGCACTTAAGTACGTACACGGCGTATGAGTAACTTTTGCTGACATACAAAATTTGTCGCACGACCCAGTGGCGCACGTGAAATTGAAAAAAACTTTTCATTTAAAACTCTTAGTTCTAAAATATGAAAAACCGTCGTCTTGATCGAAGGAACCTATAGCCAAAATTTGGCAATGATTGAAGTGTGGGAAATACGTTTCCATAGGGCACACACACACATACGCAGAATTTTATTTCTATATATACTTTACCAATTTTTGTAATTTTAAATGCGTTTGAAAGCTAAATCTGTAGAGGTTATTGATAACAAGTGAGAGACAATTCCGCCGACAATAAATGAATGAAGTTGGACTGAAGAAATATGAAAATTCGCTTTTTTGCCATTGCAATCTCCTTACACAACTTCTAATTAATTTTCTTGATTGGTCTGAAATTGTGCACATACAAATTTTAAGGCTTTTTCAATGTATCTGGGGGGTGAGATCGAGAATCGGAACAATTTCAAAAAATAAAGGCCACCCTAATGCACATACCTATGTAAGTAGCAACCCACTGTTTAGTATTTTATCAAATATGTGTTAAAATTGCTTTTGATGTCATATAATTTTGATGAAAATAAAAAAGAAGGTATGAAAAACGAGTAAGAAAGTCTAAGTTTGGGTGAAACCGAACATTACATACCTAGCTGTATACATAAGCTCAACTATTTCACTGCTGAGGTCGAATATCAGTCATATGTAAATAAATAGCATAGAGTTATTGCAAACTTTGTTTGTAGGAAAGTGGGCGTGGTCTTTAACTGATTTTGATGATCTTCACTCAGTCTATATAGTTTGGCAAGGATAGTGTCCCTGCCTAGTTTCAATGTAATATCCTTAACGACTTTGGATTTACGGCTTGTTAATCTTTGAAATTTTCTTCTTCTAAATGTGGGTAGTGCCACGCCCATATTAAAATTTTTTGGGAATTTCTGTTTCGCCTCATAAAACCAATTCACCAACATAATTTCATTTGCTTAGCGGTATTCGCTTTTGAATCATATCAATTTTTTCCATTTTTCTACATTTTCGGTACCGAAAAAGTGGTCGCGGTTATCGTCTGATTTCGCTCATTTCAATGCCAATCTGTTCTGGGTCCAGATAAGCCCGTATAATATATACGTTTTTGGTGAAGATGTCTCAATATTTGCTCAAGTTATGGCGTTAACGGACGGATAGACGGACGGACATGGCTTAATCAAACATTTCTTCGATATTAATGATTTTGATATATAGAGGTCTATATTGTGGCGAATATTAGCATCACTACGATGTTTGTGAATAATCACAACAAGCCCGGATCAACTGCTTGGAAGGCAACTATGCTGACCATTACACCCAATTGTTACGGATTTTGGGAATTTCTTATAATTATGCACCCCCTGCTAACGTTCGAATCGCTGAAATATCGAATAAATAACTCCAATACTCAGTATTGGAAAATTGTATTTATTTAGACTATTTTGGAAGTAGTACAATTATACTTCACTAATAGCGTGTCTAAATCAAACTTACTGATTATTCCTCAGCGTGCGCTGCTTTTATATTCTCTTTTGCCTCGTCCGCATAATTGTCCTAAGCTCTAGACTTTTCACGAGCATGCCTTCTGGAACAGTTGTATCTCATACTTGGTTATTTAGCTATATGCGCGTGTATGTGTGAGTAGCAACTCCTGCTCTTAGCTAATGACTACATATGTGTATGTGAAATAAACTTTTGGCTTCGAGTTGCTGATCATGTATGTGGAATATTCTTCGTTGTCTTGTACGTAAGTGTGGCTACTTGCTTTTTTTGTTGTTGTGATTATTTACTAACATCATAGTGATGCTAATATACGCCACAATATCTAGCTCGATTCCTTTATATCTGTACACTCAACCGTTATCCAATCAAAGTTATAATACCCTATGTACAAGTACAGTTGGGTATAAAAATGCTAATCAATTTAATGAGCATCCAATCACAAAGCGCGCAATCGAGGACACATGTTTTATGTAAATACGTAACATCATACACACGTGCATATTATGCATGTAAAAATAAGTTCCTGGCAGTAGCTGAATTCAAATTACATGTACTGCCTTTGACTATTTTCTCAAATGAGTATGTTGATAGATACTAAATTTTTTATATTCTCCGCACGTTCTATTTTTATAATTTTTTTTTTTCGTTTGCTATGCCAGTGGGCAAGACTCATGGGCTGTCTGTTTAGTAGTTTGTTAGCCGCCGTTGTATATTAGTTTTTGTTTGTATGTATGTATGTATGTATATAGTTTAAGAGTAATAGTAAAATAATAAGTAGTAGCTTTTACGACGAAATTAAACTCATCAAAGCAAATTGCTAAGCAATAATCGATTTTGGCATTATGTATATAAATGAGTTCAAGCTAATCTTGTGTGTGAATCTAGGACTTACTACTTATGCACACATATATGTATCTGTATATAATATGCGAATAAGTAGAGAACGTTAAGGCAGATTGTGGATTCAACTTGGAAAAATATAACATTTTCCACTGAATACCTTTATTTGTATTCTACAATACTTCTTTTCGAAAGCTGAGTATCTCAGGAAATGGAAAAAATACGGCAGGAAAGTCAATATTGAAAATAGGACCTTCTGTACTGTCTACTGCTTTAGAAGAGTACGAAGTTAACATAAATGTGCATCGAAATAATAATGTAAAAAAAATCAGATTTTTTTAATTTAAGTTTTTCACACCAAATTCACTGCCCTATAAAATTGCACGCCCCAAAAAAGACCGAAATTTATTTAAAAGACTACTTAGGATATTTTCATTTTATTTTTATTTCATTTTATTTCTTCGTCTACGGATAATCTTACAGACTACTTGATTTATTAAATATTAAAATCAATAGAGCTGATGGCCTGAGTAGCCAATGCTCTTTTAGTTAGTTCTGATATTCATACCTAACCAATAATAATAATAATAATAATAATAATAATAATAATAATAATGCATAGGTAGATCTATGCGCAGGAACAGTAAAAGGTCTAACCTGTCTAAGTGCACGCGCTGTATGGTTAAAATTTATTCACTCATAGATTTGAGTACAATTTACTTTTTAAACACTGGTAAACGTCCCAATCTATTTTGGAAAAATCAAAAGCAGACAGGAGTTGTATATGATCCATCAAGGAGGAAAGGCGTAAACAGAAGCGCGGGGCTACAAAGTTTCTGATATCATATGCAAATCCTACGATATTAGACTCACAAAGTGGCTCATATCTCTGAAGAGAGAGGACTTAAGACTCACGATGGGCATACTAACTGCACACTGCCTTCTGGCGTCACATACTTATAAATTAGGTCTTGTCAGTAATAGCAGGCGTAAGAAGTACGAGCTACAGAAATAAACAGTTGAGCACGTTTTGAGTTCGTGTCCTGTGCTCGACAGGTCAAGGCTTTAGGGGCGGCAGAGTTGCCAGGGCTCGAGGCAACAATTAAGCTAGGTCCCAGAAGACTTCTAATATTTGCCAAGACGACAGAGGTGTTCTATAACAAAAGTCCTGAAAACTGATTGGGGTTATTACGTTTGGTCATCAAACGTGTTCTGTTAACAATGTGGACATATTCAGTCTATGTGAGGTCTTATTGGCCGTCAAGTTAACCGAACCTAATCTAACCACAAAATTATTCAGCTTTTTTAGTGCTATTTATTAATGATCTTCCAAGCGCGTTAACTCATTCCAAGATTTTGATGTATGCTAACGATGTAAAGCTTTTTAAACTTATACTCACTCCGGAAGACAGATTGCTCCTTCAAGAAGATCTCGATAGTTTAGTCAAGTGGTGCAATATTAATGATATGAGCCTCAACCTAACTAAATGTAAATTCATGAGTTTTGGTAGAAAATCATTTCAAGTGCACAGTTACACGTTTGGTGACTACCGGCTGGAGCAAGTCACTAGATTTATTGACCTGGGAGTTACATTGCACCCAAAACTTGACTTTACATTTCATATTGAAACTTGCGTGACCCGATCGAAAGGAGTTCTTGCTTTTGTTAAACGATTGTCTAAGGAATTTAATGACCCATACGTTACAAAATCTCTCTTTACTGCTTTAGTGAGACCTATATTGGAGTATGCATCAATCGTTTGGAACCCGCGGTATCAAATCTATCGTGACAAGCTTGAATCGGCTCAAAAATAATTCCTACTTTTCTCTTTGCGTTATTTGGCGTGGGATCCAACAAGAAATCTTCCCTCTTACAACAGTCGGTTAAAGCTTATAAACCTCCCTTCTCTCGAGAGTCGCAGGGAAATGCTTGGTGTGTTGTTTATGGTGAAATTATTGAGTGGAACGGTGAATAGCCCGTTTTTACTTAGCGAGATCAAATTGAATGTTCCCATGAGGCTGTCAAGGCATTTCCATCCGCTTTTTTTGAGCACATGTAGGTCGAATTTCGAAATGCACGTAGCCCTTCGTTGTTTGTGCCTGGATTTTAACAAGCATTATAGTAATTTTGACACGTCGGACTCGCTTTTCAAAATAAAGGGGTGTATTTTATTTGAGTTAAATTAGTATATATGTATACATATTTCAAATAACCAACTATAACTTACTGTTACTCCATTTTATGTATATATAATATAGCAGCTCTTTCTGAGCGGTTCGCGTCAGCTCCCTTCTGAGCACCTTCGCCTGCCCCTTACTGGGCATACGTATACAAAACTCATACCCTCTTGTAAAGTTAGGTTTTTATTTAAATTATCGCGCATATATTTATACATGTCACCTCTTAATATCAAATATGTAACTATAACTCTTAAGATCGTTTACTTAATGTTTTACACTGCACGTTCGTTTTGTATAAGACATACTATTTGTAAATGTATTGCTCAATTTGTAGACTATTAAATAAATATATAAATAAGTATATAGCAGCTCTGATAATATGTTTACCGCAATATTTTTAAAGTTTTCAAACTTTTAATATGTGATTGAAAATAACATTTACAGCAACACAAATTTTATGCAAATTATGCTGTCGAAAATCAAGAAATGTATTCAACTGGCTGAGCACGCAACCACATTGCACCTAATTGCCAATAAATGCCAATGATTTGACTGTTTCCGCAGATATGAGCACGATCCAGAAATTTTTTAATTCGATCTGCGTGCAGGATGCTGATGCACACACACACACATGTAAAAGAGAATTTATTTGTGTGAATTTATATAAAGTTCGTCGATATTTCAAACTTTTACCATTTGATATTTAAAGCTATCTCTTTTGCAATCTTGTTTGTTTATATATTGTTGTGCAGTTTTGGTTTTACTTACTTGTGAGTTTTTGTTTTGGTTGGTGGTTTTCACAATTTGGTTTTCCGTTAGCTTTTTTATTTTTTGCATAGCTTAAATAAAAACAACTTTGCTCTGGATCTCCATTTTTCTGTTAAAAAGTTTTTTAGTTGTGCACTGAAATTTAATTTAATTAAGACTTTATGTGGTTGAAGTTTTTATTTTACTTTTATTGTCAAGTTTTTTTGTATTTTTCTTGCTTTCATTTTTTTGTGCTAATAAGTGTTATTTTAACAAGGTTGACAATCTCATAAAATTGGCGCCACTACAAAGAATGCTTAACAAAAAGGAGAAGTAGAAGGGTCTTATAATATGACTATCAATAGAAATTTGACGCGTTCAACGCTTTTATTTAATTGTCTGATCAACGGCCTAGATTGATGAGGAGTGTGATGACTAGTACCTAGGCCTACCTAATTATTTTCTAGCTTTTAGTATTATTATTACTTCATGTAATTATTGTTTTCAATAAAACCGTTTAACTAAAAAATTTTTTTAAAATTATTTTATTTTCAAGTTTTTAGTCTTTATTTAATCGCCTATTATTTCTTATTCTATTTAGTTCATTTAGTGGCTCATTATTACAAGGACCCCTTGCACTCCCGACAATTTGTTACCATCTAAGTCCTCAATGCATAATTCTTCCAAAGACTTTACTCGAATCTGCGCCACGTATGCTTGTCCCTCCTCCAACTTCAAAATATTTTGATGTCACTTCTACCGGACTGTATGTAATATTTGTTCCCAATATGAGCCAGATCGGATCACAAATACGATTTTTTGTGAATATCTCGATCTTTGCACCACCTAGCGGCGATTTTTTTCATAAGTCGCTCTCTATTTTTGTATGTATTATGTGTTCCAAATATGAGCCATATCGGATCACAAATAAGATTTTTGTGAATATCTCGATCCTTGCGCCACCTAGTGGCGATTTTTTAGCATAGGTCGCTTTCTATTCTTGTTTGTATTATGTGTTCCAAATATGAGCCAAATCGGACCACAAATACGATTTTTGTGAATATCTCGATCCTTGCGCCACCTAGCGGCGATTTTTATACCTTTATATTAAGTCGCTTCCATGTTTGTCCCCTCATTTCTATACGAATTTTTGACCCACGGTAAAGTCTTTTTCGGTAACTTCCCGTTGAGCTAGACACCTGATACTTAGAACATAGTTCAGATCTGAGAGACATTACAATGCAAGTGAAAAAAATCCGCTAGGTTGCGCACGGATCGAGATATACAGAAAATGAATTTTAAAATGTTAATTTTGTGATCGACGTCGGTGATCCAGAGACTTGAAACTTAGCACATAGTTTGCGAGTCGATGGCACTACAATTCGTGGAAAACAAAATGCCGCCAGGTGGCATACGAATCGAGATAAACGAATATCCCTACAAATCCCTAAAAAAATGCAGGGAATCTTGCAATCGATTTCTAAGTAACTTCCCGCTGAGCTGAAGATATGAAACTTGAGTCGTATGTCAGAACCCGGTGAAAATGCAATATTTTATCAAAAAATTCCGCTAGGTGGCGCATGGATCGAGATATTAGGAAAATTAATTTTAATTTGGGAATCTTTCGATTCATTTTTAACTAACTTCCCTGTGACCTAGAGACTTGTAACTTAGCACATATTTCGAGACCCGGTGACAATACAATTTATAGGAAACAAAGTTCGGCTAGGTGGCGTCCTAGTTGAGATAACTACAAATCCCTGAAAAACGAGGGGAATCTTGCGATCGATTTTTGAGTAACTTGCCGGTGAAATAGAGACTTGAAACTTGGGCCGTGGGTCAGAGCCCGGTGACAATGCAATATTTTATCAAAAAAATTCTCCTAGGTGGCGCATGGAGCGAGATATTAGGAAAATTAATTTTAATTTGGGAATCATTCAATCCATTTTTAACTAATTTCCCGGTTACCTAGAGACTTGTAACATAGCACATAGTTCGAGACCCGGTGACAATACAATTTGTGGAAAACAAAGTTCCGCTAGGTGGCATTCTAATTGAGATAACTACAAATTCTTAAAAAACGAGGCGATCGATTTTTGAGTAACTTGCCGGTGAGCTAGAGACTTGAAACTTGGGCCCTGGGTCAGAACGCGGTGACAATGCAACATTTAATCAAAAAAATCCCGCTAGGTGGCGAATGGATCGAGATATTAGGAAAATTAATTTTAATTTGGGAATATTTCAATCAATTTTTAACTAACTTCCTGGTTACCTAGAGACTTGTAACTGAGCACATAGCTCGAGACCCGGTGACAATACAATCTACAGAAAACAAAATTCCGCTAGGTGGCGCGCTAAGTGAGATAACTGCAAATCCTTGAAAAACATCGGGAATCTTGCAATCGATTTTTGAGTAACTTCCCGGTGAGCTGGAGATATGAAACTGGAGCCGTAAGTCAGAACGCGGTGACAATGCAATATTTTATTAAAAAAATTCCACTAAGTGGCGCATGGATCGAGATACTAAGAAAACAAATTTTAATTTGGGAATCTTTCAATCCATTTATATCTAACTTCCCGGTTACCTAGAGACTTGTAGCTTAGCACATTCGAGACCCGGTGACAATACAATTTATAGAAAACAGAGTTCCGCTAGGTGGCGTGCTAATTGAGGTAGCTACAAATCCCTGAAAAACGAGGGGAGTTTTGCGATCGATTTTTGAGTAACTTGCCGGTGAGCTAGAGACTTGACACTTGGGCCGTGGGCCAGAACCTGGTGACAATGCAATATTTGATAAACAAAAATTCGCTAGGTGGCACGTGGATCGAGATAGTAAGAAACCAAATTTTAATTTGAGAATCTTTTAATTAATTTTTAACTAACTTCCTGGTTACCTAGAGACTTGAAACTTGGCACTTAGTTAGAGGCCTGGTGACAAGTCAAGATAACTGCAAGTCCTTTAAAAATGGGGGGAATCTTGCGATCGATTTTCCATTAACTTCCTGATAAGCTAGAGACACGAAACTTGGGCTGTAAATCAGAACCCGGTGACAATGCAATATTTTATCAAAAAAAATTCCGCTAGGTGGCGCATGGATGGATATATTGAGAAAGCTAAAATTGGTAATCTTGCAATCGATTTTTAACTAACTTCCTGGATATCTAGAGAGTTGAAACCTGCAATATAGTTTAAAACTCGGTGACAGTGCAATGTTTGATCAAAAAATTTTAGCTACGTAACGCACAAGTCGAACTATTTAGAAGATTAGGCCATACCTTCATGGCTAGCCTCCTGAGTGTTGCAGGCATTGTAGAATTCCACCTCGTTGAAGGCCCAACTCAATGGACGTCCTTGCATACTTTTAGGTGTACGCCACTTTCACCACGATTTTTTTAGACTTTCAGCAAAGATTTTAAAAATTATAAGATGGTACGTTGTAGACTTGTAAAACTTTGTGGAATTTGTAGGACGGCTGCGCTAGGAATTCACCATACTTTTTGCTATGATGTCCGCCTCAACAAAGTTGATTTTTCAATGCTGTTTAACTCTGTAATCTTTGCTGTAATTTATTTTGCTTTTGGAAAAATGACTTATTTGAAATAAGCTGCCTGAAAAATAGTAGCATAACAGCTTAAGTTAAATCAACAATGGAAAATCTTGGAAAATTTGAGCAGATGTGGCAATTTCGCGCGTTCGTTGAACGAAATATTGACAATCTATTGATCATTACTAGGAAATTAGCTACATTCCATCAACTAAGCAGCACTTTGGCAATACTACTGTTATTACTTGGCTGCTCAAATACACCCATATTAATTGTGCATTAAATCTAAAATATAAAACTCAAAAATGACTCTGGTTGTTATGTCCGCAGCATTTATTTAGTTCATAGTCACAGCCAATAATAGCCAAAGCCATAATAATTTACAAGGGTCATCAATTCAAAAGCTGAACTACCAGCCCTACCGTCATCAGCTCATTGTCATCATTGCCAGTAGCGCCAATAACACCAAACTCGTGCCTGACACACAAAAATCGTTTCATTCAATAGCGCAAGTGAAATGTACTGCGCACTCACTACTAAGTAGCGTAAAAAATTCGCTTGGAGTCTTTGCGTCAATGAGCTACCATTGAGCTGGCACTGCATTGGCGCTGGCGCCGTGCAATTTACATCACTAACATTGTGCGAATGCCCAGGCTCATGACTTTTTTAATCCATATGGTGAAAACGAAGCAGGTTCAAAACGTATGGTGTATTCCTGGCGCAGCCATCCCACTCTGTGGAGAATGAACGACTCTACAATGGTGAATTCCTAGCGCAGCCGTCCTACAAATTCCACAAAGTTTTACAAGTCTACAATGTACCATCTTATAATTTTTAAAATCTTTGCTTATACTTCGCTTACTGATAGCTTGCTTAACTCAACTGATTGATAGCTTAAACGAAACTGATTTTTTTCGCCTCTACTGTCGCGCCTTTTATACTTTTTCATTTCTCGTTGCATACTTCTAGGCTTTTCCATTCCAGAACTTACTTTTTAGTTATCAGCTAAAAAATCACCAGCCGCAACTACGTGAGTAATACTTGCACAAATTATTGCCCTCTCTTGTGAGCAACTCAGATAAGATATATGCATGTGTTTGTGCGTTATTTCTCTGCTGCGTGTATGTACATATGTGTAGACATAATGATTGAATTATTGATGTGCATCAAGTCACTGCTTAGCATCGGCTTAAAGATGATAGTATCGGTGCTGCTAATATTCATTACAATATTTTAGCGAATTTTAGGAATTCTTGATTATTCTACCCTTCTTTTAACGCTCGAATCTGTGCACTGTCGAATACATAACTTAAATATTCAGTATAGCAAAACATTTGTTGTTTACACTACATTGATAGTAGTATTTCAAAATTAAATTACGCGCAGACTTTACTTACAGCGTGGTATAATTAAACTGATTAATTGTTAATCAGCTTGCGCTGCTTTTATACTATAAGTTGCTTCGTTCGCCTATTTCTTCTAGGGTCTAGAAGTTTCACGGACAGTCTTCTGCAACAGTTGTGTATATCATAGTTGGTTAAATTTCTATACACATGTATGTATATGTGTGAGTGACGTCATCTTCGCTCTTAGCTAATGCTAACATGATGTGTGACTGTTTCTCTTTTTTTCATCGCTTGGTAAGAGCTGCTGACTACTTGCATATACATACGTGAAATGTTCTCTTCCTTCATAGCTTTGCTGTTAACATGTATGTATGTGTGGCTGCTTGCTTTGCTGTTGCTACGAATTTATTTACTAGCGGTATAGTGATGTATCGTAATACTAATATTTGCCACAATTCCTGTAATGGAGGCGAAATCACATATAAATTTTGTTCCTGATAGCAGTAGATTAAAGGCTATCGCACATTGGCTTGAGTTAATTAATTTAATATTTTAATATATTTTAGCAAATTTCAGGACATTCTAGCTTCTGTTTTCGCTCGAATTACTAACACACTAAAATCTTCTATATATAAAATGCTCCTTATTTAACAGCACTAATATGGTAGTAGATCCTCATAATTTAACATATTCGCGTACTTCACTTATAGCGCGATAAAACCAAACTTAATTATTCCTTAGTTTGCACTGCTTTTCCGCACTCAGTTGACTCTTTCGGCTATTTATGCCAAGGTCTAGAACAGGGCTTTTTATTTTACACACAATTGTTTCGTTTCAACGGATTGATTGCTATTTCGTTTTTTTTAATGTGTAAGTCGTCGCTGAATCAGCGGAGTAGCAACATCGAACAAGATTATTATGCGTATTTGAAAATAACATATTTTGCAAACAAAAGCTCGTAATTTAAGGCTTTTTAATGCTAGCATTCTATATTTTTTAATTCTTTGGTACTCTCATTTAAAAAGATTAATTAAGTCAAACATCTTGCTTCATTGCTCCTTGATCAACGTCCAAACCACTACCAATACGATCATAACGCTCTTACTAACACAGTCAGAGTTTCAGTTTTGAAGAGCCCTGCTCTAGACTTTTTGCGAACAGCCTTCTGGATTAGTTGCCTAGTTAATTCTCTCATGTGCTCTTTATTACTGTGTACATGTATGTTTGGCTGTTTTATATTTCATCTGCTTGTCTTGCCATTGTTTTTCTC
Source organism: Eurosta solidaginis (assembly GCF_040869045.1). NCBI lineage: Eukaryota > Metazoa > Arthropoda > Insecta > Diptera > Tephritidae > Eurosta > Eurosta solidaginis. The sequence goes on along the minus strand of NC_090321.1, from coordinate 46,789,298 downwards.
CAGCATTTATTACTAGCGGCATAGTGACGTACCGAAACTGCTTACATTCGCCACAATATTGAGTGCTCATAGCGCAATTCCGCTTCCAATCGAAACCAAATTTACATACTTATATGTGATAGTTTTGACAATGGTATTTCTGTTAAAAGGTGTGAGTCTAGAAAAATTCAGAAATTTGATTTATAAAGACCACCCTATTACACATACATATGTATATATGCATTAGGCCGGGTCGATTTGTGGGGAGGCAAAAAAATCGCCCATTGCTTTGTGAAAATAATATTCTGGGGAAAAAGTAAGAAACTTTGCGGAAGGAACCATACCTCTAAAACGAATTCTGATGTCCCCCCTTTGGGTCGTAGGGGCAAATTTTGAAAAATCCCACTTTGAAATGCCTATGTTTTTTCTTTTTGGAGTTTATTTTTCTCTTTAGAAATTTATTTAGTCAGAACATATGTAAATGAAAAAATGAATTTAACTTAGTAATAGAAAAGAAATTAAAAAAAATTATTAGAAATTAGCGTTTTTACAACCCCCTTTTAAAACCAAGGCATCACTGTGATGCATTTGCATGTCGTAAACATAGTTGTGTGGGTTTTTTATTCAACCGTTTTAAAAAATGAAGGTATCACTGTGACACAATTTCAGATCGTAAAATTGCTTGTGTTGTTTTTTTTAAGCCACCACAAGACACAGCAGGTAGAATTGAAATTGCTCCTACCAAAAAGTTCGACCCAAAGGGGGGGACATCAGAAATCGTTTTAGAGGTATAGTTCCTTCGGCAAAGTTTCTTATTTTGATTCCTAGAATACGATTTTCAAAGAGCAATGAGCGATTTTTAAATCGACCCGCCCTAACATGCATGTAAGCACATAAAAAGGTTTGGAAAACCATGCTTCTACCACATATGGCGATAATACTTGAATTACAACAATAATTTAATTAACTTAATCAGTAATTGTGCTTACATATTTCTCCTGTCACCTTGAGTCACTTTGTTTGTATCTTTTTTATGCATAGACAGTTTGTTGGGCGAATACGGGTATGGGGTAATATAATGAACTAAAATTATAGCAACAATATTTTTCGTAAGCTTCCTAATCCTTATCCCCTGCTGCTCCTTAATTAGCCAAATTACTTTTACTCTATAATATTTGGCAAAACCCGAGTGCAGACATTTAATTTTTGATTGAACATATACGTTAGGGTGAGCCAATCACAAATTGTATTCTCCATTTGGTTTAGTGAAAATATTGTTCAAGGCATCCAAGAGCCTCATATCGATTTTAGTTTTTTCATACAAAACGTGTGGGGAATTTTTAAGTTTTTAAAAAAAGCGTACCAGAGCTTTAACCCTTGCTATCCAAAACACAATCTTTATAGATTCTTATATGAAATTGAACGGTCGTAAAAACATGCAAAGATTTTACGATATCTTGACGCGTTTCGTAGTTATTGAGAGTTAAAGCTCAACCTCAAATTGTATCAGATTGCCCATACGATTTGTATGGAAAAACTAAAGTCGTAATGATGCACCTCTAAACAAGAACAAATAAGACTGAAATTGTTGCAGGCTATCTTTTCGGATGTCTTGAACCATATTTTCAATAAACCAAAGGGGAAAAAACAATTTTCTGACCCATCGCGATTTATATGGGGAACTGGAGGTTGGTGGTTGAACTTTAACCTCCAAAAACTACTAAATTATGGAACTTAGCAAAACACCCTTTGGCCGTTTTCCTGTAAGATTTGGTATAGCTACATTTTAATAGGACTGGAAAATTCCTTATTCTAAAGTTAAGTAGAAAACAAGAAAATAAAAAGCTGACATTTTTATAGGCAATATTGTTTACATCTCCCTAACAAAGTTTTCACTATAAAGTTTTTTTTCTGCCCATTGCTAATAAAGAATCGGACAAAATTGTGATTATACATTTAAATGTTCAAAACAGGCATTGCAATGTAAGAAATGGTACAGGTTTTCGGCATTACTTATTTGGCTTCTTTGGTATTCATTAGGGTATTTTCAGAATTTTGTCTGGACCCTTAAAGGACCAACTAGGAAGCTTTGTTGACATCTCGGAATCTATTTGATTGCAAGATATCAAATCGATAAAGTGACGATAACACACGGATATCACTTCAATGTTTACTTACTTAATTGGCGCTTAACCGTTTAAATGGTTATGACAGTCCAATAAGTCGCGCCGGTCGTTTCTTCGCTCTTCCATCTGGCGCCAAGGGAGTTTAAATCGTTTTCCACCTGGTCCTTCCAGCGAAGTGAGGGCCGCCCTCTTCTTCTGCTTCCATATATGGTTTCCAATATAAATAATTTCTAAGTCAGAGCGTCATCTTTCATTCGCATAAAATGGTCTAGCCAGCATAGCTGTTGCGTTTTAGTTAGCTGGACTATGCTGATGTCTGCGTAAAGCTCGTATAACTCATCATTAAATCTTCTTCGGTACTCGCCAACGCGTAGACGTCAATCTTTCGAAAAACTTTTCCCTCAAACACTCCCAGAGTCGCTTAATCTGATGTTGTCATTGTCCAGGCTTCTGCACCATATAGCAGGACGGGTACGATAAGTGACTTGTAGAGTATGATTTTCGTTTGCCGAGAGAGGACTTTTCAATTGCTTACCTAGTCCAAGGTAGCATTTATTTGCAAGAGTGATTCTTCGCTGGATTTCAGAGCTGATGTTGTTGCTAGTGTTGATGCTGGTTCCCAAATAAGCGAAGTCTTTTACTACTTCGAAATTATGGCTGCTAACATGCGTGGTTGCCAAGGCGCATATGCGCTGACTCTTTGCTCGATGGCATCACCATCAAACCCATTTTTTCCGCTTCTTTTTCCAGTTTGGAGTAAGCAGAACTCACGGCGCGTGTGCTCAAGCCGATGATATCAATGTCATCAACATACGCCAGTAGTTATAGAATGTACTTCCAGGGCGGTTAAGTTCTGCAGCTAGCATAAATTTCTCCAGCATCAAATTAAACAAATCGCACGATAGGGGTCGCCTTGTCTGGACCCTCGTTTATTATCGAACGGCTCGGAGCTTTGCGGGGAAACCAAATTCAGACATAGCGGCATATAGGCAGTTCCTTTTCGTGCTGTCGAAGGCGGCTTTAAAGTCGACGAAGAGGTGATGAGTGTCGATTCTTTTTCCCAGGTTTTTTGTCAAGATTTGGTGCATTGTAAAATCTGGTCGATGGTAGATTTGCCAGGTCTGAAGCCGCACAGATAAGGTCCAATCAGCCGATTCATGGTGGGCTTCAATTTTTTGACAATACACTTGACAGGACCTTATATGCGATAGTTGGCGCAGTTTGCAGTTTCCAGTTTCTTGTGGACTGGGAAAAGAACATTTAGATTCCAATCGTCAGGCATGCGCTCGACCTGCAAAGAAGCTGATGCGCGCGCCTTGCCAAATCCTCGCCGCAGTATTTGAATAGCTCCGCAGGCAATCCATCAGCACCCACGGCCTTGTTGTTTTTTAATCTGGCTATTGCTATTCTGACTTCATCATAATCGGGTGAGGAACATTTATTCCGTTATCAGCGATTGCGGATTTGATAACCAACGGATATGTCGATAACATTTTAGAAACAAAACAATATTTCTCTAAAATCTATTCCATAACTTTCTGATAACAATTGGCGGTTAACGTTTAGACGGTTGATAAACCTATAGCCTCCTTTAAGCGCCGTGCGAGCACGAATACATACAACAGGGCTGATACGCTCTGGTCAGCGCCTCCTACATGTGAGCGTTCAAGGTTGGTTTGGGCTTCCTATGATAAAGGACGCTCTAATACTTACACTTCTAACCCTGAGTAAGTCAGGGCTTTCGTCCATTGTAAGGGTGCTTACTGGTCACTGTTTGATAAGTATTCACGCCGCTAAGATGGGCATCGCATCTTACTGCAGCAGCTGCACATGTATTGAGAAGAATGAAAACGTGCAATATTTTCTGTGAAACTGTCCGGCACTAAGTAGAAATCTGCCCTCTGGAGGTTTCCAAGCTCGCAATTAGAGCGAAAGTTAAATGTGTTGTTTCCACTGTGCGGTTCCATCCGCACTAGGTACAGTAAGGCCAACTTGCCGTTAAGGGTATCACAATAGGCCCATTTGTCGGTCTGGCATGCAACTTCTCGGCCCGCTGCTTTTAACCCAACCTAACCTATAGTTCACCTGCATTTAAGACAATTATACGGTGTTCAGTACAGTCGAGGGCTATGCTGTCCTTTGTAGATCTTATTGATACAATTTTTCCTACATATTACCTTCATCTCTTACTGTTTCTTTATTTGGGAGGCAATGCAAAGACCTGCTTATATATATTTGCAGATACGTGTCCTTATTTTCTACTACATACATATGCAGAACTATACAACTGCAACTGCCAAGAAGGCATACATTTATTCGCACATTTTAATTTGCACTTAAATATACGCACACACACACACATGCAACTGTAACACGTGATTGTCATCGAAGCGCAAGAACATCTTCATATAAGCGAATTTATATTTCTGCCAACACATGATCAGAAAATCCATTAAGCATACAATTAGATACTTGAGTGGCTAAAACAACAACAACACTAGTACGAAGCCAAAGACAATTGGAAAATCTAGTTAACAACGACAATGTGCGAACAAAAAGAGGCGATTAAATATGAAGTCCTCATGCAGATTGTGATTATATGACGAACATACAGAAAACACATAACTAGGCATACTTATGAATATACCCTGTCAAGAATCGTGCGGTACTTAATCGTTAAAGAGAGTGAGCCGCGAATAGTCCCTTTCGTGCAAAAAGGGCTATATTGATACCCTCTAGTCCCGTATACGAAAAAGAAGACCTTTTCGACTATAGCTGAAGACGTACACATAGACTGAACGAAATGGTGCTAGTAAAATCAACAAATCGGTTCTGTTGTTCTTGACTTAACGGAGGTTCAGTGAAATTGATCGATCTATGGTTAATTCGATCAGGTTCTTTGTGAAGCGAACAAACTAGTTTAGTCATTTTAACAGAAGAGAAATTGACGCTCTTAAGTTAACAAAATTTTGTAAAATTGGCAGATTCCTAATCAATCATACTGATTTTTCTGTTAACACAACTGATCTTATACGTCATTTCAACTGCGATCAACTGTCAATACATGAACAAAAATCAAAGATAATTTTACGCTCATTGCGCTCTCTACTTTGTATTTATGACGATGTTGCCACTTGTTAAAAAAAGCACCCAAATAAGAAAACCATCAAATCAAAAAAACACACAAAATGGGAAAACAACAAAAAAAAAAGTTTTTCAGTTATCAATACAAAACGAAAAACCCCTTTTTTGGACTTACTGTGCAAAAAATTATGAGATACCGGGACACCTATTTATCGGGTACAATTTTGCAACTTCTCGTCCAAGCGAAATGCAAAATTGCGCCCTCTTGTTGCAAAAGTTTTGCTTGAACGAACATGAGTTTTCCAAAGTTAGTAACATTTTGTTCAAGTTTTTATGAATTTTCACTCACGCGAACGAATCTGATAAGATAATAAAAAAACATCCTTTTTAATTTGATGTTTCCGACAAAATAAAAGTTTGAGTTATTTTGGAACCGTTTTAACTTAAAGTGTTACGAAAATTAAACTTGCCGAACTACATGTAAAGTTACTCCAGTGGTGATTTACCTTCCTGCGATTTGATTCCTTACTTTTCTATAACTTACAAGCTCTCTGTTTAAAATGTTACGTCAAACATTTTTAATACAAGTTTTGTTCGAAACAATCAAGTGTGGCAACTACATGCGAGAGAAGAAATTGAGAATGAGCTGAGCTGCAGTTGAAAGAATTGAGAATCAGTTTTGTGACTAATATTTTCATTTCTATATTCATATGTATGTCTATGTAGCAAGCATGCGTATTCATGTATTCACATATTTACGTATTTATATGGCGGCCGCCGTGGTGTGATGGTAGCGTGCTCCGCCTACCACACCGAAGACCCTGGGTTCACACCCCGGGAAAAGCAACATCAAAATTTTAGAAACAAGCTTTTTCAATTAGAAGAAAATTTTTCTAAGCGGAGTCGCCCCTCGGCAGTATTCGGCAAGCACTCCGAGTGTATTTTTGCCATGAAATGCTCTCAGTGAAAACTCATATGCATTGCAGATGCCGTAAGTAGGTCGCGTCCCGCCAATTTGTAAGAAAAATTAAAAAGGAACACGACGCAAATTGGAAGAGAAGTTCAGCCTAAAATCTCTTCGGAGGTTATCGTGCCTTACATTTATTTATTTATATGGCAACATAGGTACTTTCATACAAAGCTGTCGCAACAACTTTTTTGTTCATTTGACTACGAAAACGGTCAATTACGAATCAACAATTTGCGCGCAGTTGATTCAACATCTTGTTGCGATGGATAAAAATTGGCAGAAATTTTGGTTGAATTGACCTGTATTTCGGTTTATTTTACCAGTCTTTTTCTTTGAGTGTAGGAATTGGCCGACAGTACTCATGAGAGTACAAAGATAATGTGTTGGTCAGTATCAATTCATTTATGAAAGGGTGCGATAAGTCATTTCATAGGACATTTCACAGCAAAATGGGCTCAAAAATGATTAGTCAGACAGTGCCCGTAGAGATAAAAAATAAGATCTGTTCTCGAGTGCCCGTAAGAGAACAAAGAGGAATAGAGAAAAAACTTTTCAGCAGCTAAGGCATACGCCGGTACAATTAGTCCCTTCGTAGGACATACTCAAATAAAAGTGACTTCATCAACCCATATAAAGAAGTCAAAACTGCCTAAAGTCCCATACTAATTTGCAACCAATCCAGACTCTTCCTAGACTAATCCCATTTCTTGTAGGGTACGCATGTGCAACCAGGCTGAAGTGTAAGCTATGTATAATCCATGTGTTTGCTAAAATGGTGCTGCAACTAAGTACGAGATGAACAGGCAGGCAATATGCTAGTTTATATATTCACACGTTATCTACACGTCGTTCGCTACTGGCTGGATGATTGGTATGCAAAGGCTTCAATATCGAATAACCTAATACGCGCTCTTCCACAGCCACATCCAAATCTGGCAATAAATCAGTTCAATACTCGTTAATGTGTACTGCACGGTCGCTCGACTTGCATTTTTTATCTATCTCACCCACCTTCCTCCGCCAAACTACTTGAGCTGAGTCCTTGCAAACATTATCCATACGCTGTCTTGTTTTAGTGTTTTTGTTCCCAAAACAGCGGTTGTAAGCAATAAGGACTACGGCTTCAGTGCTGACTCAGATAAAGGCAGGGAAGGGTATGCCAAAGGTAGTCTTTGCAGTTATGGGTTGTGGCCGGAAACGACCAGCTTCACAGCTTAGCCTAGGGACTGCTAAATGGTGGCTTATGCTAGTGCCCGAGCAAATCTTGGCAGAGGGAAATTTCCGAATTCACTGAGACACGTGTAAAGGCTTGGATGTCGTGATTTGGTTAGGTTAGGTTGAACTGGCAGGTTCGTGAGGACCTCATATATACTGAATGAGGCCATAGTGTTACCAAAACGGCATTTGTAAGCACCATGGACTACAACTGCATTGGTCTTTGCAGTTTTCATGAGTTCATAGTGTTTCCAAAAGTTTGTTTAACAACCAAGCTGAAAAACTCTGCCAAAAACCATAACCTATGTTATAAAAACATTCCGTCCTCTTGGCAAACACTAGAAGCTTTCTAGGACCTTTGCTGCTTATAGATCTGATAGCTGTATCACTCCTCATAGCTGGAGTTTTAGCCGTGACCAGGTCGTTTTAATCATGCCGATTACCTGTCTACCCAATTAAAATGGAGCTGATGCTATACACGAAGAGGTACAAATCCTTGAACCCAGACCAGCCGTTATCAGAACAGTACTAGTGGTGATATCTGACAGATTGAAATACCATGGGATTGTTCTTGACAACAAGCTCTCATGGAAACTTAATGCGGAACACAGGACTTATATACGACTTTGTTATCTTTTACTGCTGTCGCTGGGTGGTATAACTCTAAGGAGTTATAGAGGCAGGACTAGACGCTATCTTCGTGGAAAAAATGTCGTCATTCGAGCGGCAGCAAGGCTTCGAGACGCAGTATGAGAGCTTTTGAATGATATGGACACCAGATTTTCGACCGGATTAAACTTCGCCCTTGCAGTACAGAGTATTGTACACCGTCTACCGCCGCCGTTTATCAGTGTTGTTACAAATATTCTCTTATGGAGGGAATGGGTGGGTAATTATTATGGGGAGGATGACTGTTGATCTGTTCACTAATATATCCAAGTTGGATGTGTTGTTTGCTGGAATGGCGAGGAACTTGTATTATGCCAGTAGCTCAGTTTCAGCCAAGCTGCTCGATCGCTGCAGCGTCTTCCAGATGCAGACTGTTGGTAAAAGGCTGAAGGTAGATGGGATGCTATCCAACGCTGTAATTGTTAGGAATTTAATATCTACTCACAGTTTCAGGCGACTATCAAATCGTTAAGCATTACCGCCGCGCAGTCGAGGGATATGAGGCACTGATTGAACTCACTTTTCGTGCTATTCAATTCCTTGTTGATGAAAATTATATAGATACAAGGGCAAAGGGACATCCCAAGCAACTGTCAGACTGATTTTTCGGCTCAGACAGGCATTGAAGAACTGAACGTGTCTGCCAGTGGAGGCATTGAGTTTCCGTTGACCACTTGCTCTCTGCTTCTGTAAAGTTGGGCTTCGAGACGTCTGAAGAAACGTTGAGCTGACACCACCTTTTGTCGTGTATCGAGGTGTTTCTAACCCGTTCTTGACTACAAGCGCCCGGCGGTGCTAATAGGGTTCACAAAGGCTCATATATCGATGGTTATTGGAGTGTCCATGCTGTGCACCTCAATATATCATGAAAAATCCCAGCTGTGTAAGATGTATGGAAGACGGCCAGGCGAAATCGTCCTGTCAATTTATACTCAGTTGTGCAGCCTTTGCAAGGAAGAGGCGTAAGTACCTCGATTGGGTTGTCTGCGAGTCTTCGGAGGAAATTTCCAAGAACGATGAAATAAGCTTCTTATTAAGCTAACATTTTTTATTGGGTTTGTTCGTGCGAGTGATGTATTGGTGCCTTCCTCCACTTTGTATAGTAGAATTTACTTAGATGCGATAAAGCATGTTCGTGTCACGTCTTTGTCAAAGCGCGCTTTGCTGAGAAAAAACCGTTATACATATCTAGGCTATATTAACATGCTTAGCTTGGCTTACCAAATGTTTTTATACTCAGTTGAGCAGAGCTCACAGAGTATATTAACTTTGATTGGATAACGGTTGGTTGCACAGGTATAAAGGAATCGAGATAGATATAGACTTCCATATATCAAAATCATCAGTATCGAAAAAAAATTCGATTGAGCCATGTCCCTCCGTCCGTCCGTCTGTCCGTTAACACGATAACTTGAGTAAATTTTGAGGTATCTTGATGAAATTTGGTATGTATGTTCCTGGGCATTCATCTCAGATCGCTATTTAAAATGAACGATATCGGACAATAACCACGCCCACTTTTTCGATATCGAAAATTTCGAAAAATCGAAATAGTGCGATAATTCATTACCAAATACGGATTAAGCGATGAAACTCGGTAGGTGAGTTGAAATTATGACGCAGAATAGAAAACTAGTAAAATTTTGGACAATGGGCGTGGCACCGTCCACGTTTAAAAGAAGGTAATTTAGAAGTTTTGCAAGCTGTAATTTGGCAGTCGTTGAAGATATCATGATGAAATTTAGCAGGAACGTTACCCTTATTACTATATGTCTGCTTAATAAAAATTAGCAAAATCGGAGAACGAACACGCCCACTTAAAAAAAAAAAATTTTTTTTTAATCAAATTTTAAAAGAAAAGTTAATATCTTTACAGTATATAAGTAAACTATGTCAACATTCAACTCCAGTAATGATATGGCGCAACAAAATACAAAAATAAAAGAAAATTTCAAAATGGGCGTGGCTCCGCCCTTTTTCATTTAATTTGTCTAGGATACTTTTAATGCCATAAGTCGAACAAAAATTTACCAATCCTTGTGAAATTTGGTAGAGGCTTAGAATCTAGGACGATAACTGTTTTCTGTGAAAAAGGGCGAAATCGGTTGAAGCCACTCCCAGTTTTTATACACAGTCGACCGTCTGTCCTTCCGCTCTGCCGTTAACACGATAGCTTGAGCAAAAATCGATATATCTTTACTAAACTTAGTTCACGTACTTATCTGAACTCACTTCGTATTAGTGTAAAAAATGGCCAAAATCCGACTATGACCACGCCCATTTTTTCGATATCGAAAATTACGAAAAATGAAAAAATGCCATAATTATATACCAAATACGAAAAAAGTGATGAAACATGGTAATTGTATTGGTCTATTGGCGCAAAATATAACTTTAGAAAAAAACTTGGTAAAATGGGTGTGACACCTACCATATTAAGTAGAAGAAAATGAAAAAGCTTTGCAGGGCGAAATCAAAAGCCTTTGGAATCTTGGAAGGAATACTGTACGTGGTATTACATATATAAATAAATTAGCGGTACCCGACAGATGATGTTCTGGGCCCCACCCACACCCTTTTAAAATACTCATTAACACCTTTCATTTGATACTCATATCGCACAAACAAATTCTAGAGTCACCCCTGGTCCACCTTTATGGCGATATCTCGAAAAGGCGTCCATCTATAGAACTAAGGACCACGCCTTTTTAAAATACTCATTAACACCTTTCATTTGATACTCATATCGTACAAACAAATTCTAGAGTCACCCCTGGTCCATCTTTATGTCGATGTCTCGAAAAGGCGTCCATCTATAGAACTAAGGCCCGCGCCCTTTTAAAATACTCATTAACACCTTTCATTTGATACTCATATCGTACAAACAAATTTTAGAGTCACCCCTGGTCCACCTTTATGGCGATATCTCGAAAAGGCGTCCACCTATAGAACTAAGGCCCACACCCATTTAAAGTACTCATTAACACCTTTCATTTGATACTCATATCGTACAAACAAATTCTAGAGTCACCCCTGGTCCATCTTTATGGCGATATCTCGAAAAGGCGTCCATCTATAGAACTAAGGACCACGCCCCTTTAAAATACTCATTAACACCTTTCATTTGATACTCATATCGTACAAACAAATTCTAGAGTCACCCCTGGTCCTTCTTTATGGCGATATCTCGAAAAGGCGTCCATCTATAGATCTTAGGCCCACGCCCTTTTAAAATACTCATTAACACCTTTCATTTGATACCCATATCGTACAAACGCATTCTAGAGTCACCCCTAGTCCACTTTTATAACGATATTCCGAAAAGGCGTCCACCTACAGAACTAAGGCCCACTCCCTTTTAAAACACTTATAAACACCTTTCGTTTGAAACCCATATTGTACAAACGCATTCTAGAGTCAACCCTGGTCCACTTTTATAACGATATCTCGAAAAGGCGTCCACATATAGAACTAATGCCCACGCCCTCTCAAAATACTCATTAACACCTTTCATTTGATACCCATATCGTACAAACAAATTCTAGAGTCACCCCTGGTCCACCTTTATGGCGATATCTCGAAAAGGTGTCCACATATAGAACTAATGCCCACGCCCTCTCAAAATACTCATTAACACCTTTCATTTGATACTCATATCGTACAAACAAATTCTAGAGTCACCCCTGGTCCATCTTTATGGCGATATCTCGAAAAGGCGTCCATCTATAGAACTTAGGCCCACGCCCTTTTAAAATACTCATTAACACCTTTCATTTGATACCCATATCGTACAAACAAATTCTAGAGTCAGGCCTGGTCCACCTTTATGGCGATATCCCTAAATGGCGTCCATCTATAGAACTATGGCCCACTTCCTCTTAAAATACTCTTTAATACCTGCCATTTGATACACATGTCATACAAGCACATTCCAGGGTTACCCTAGGTTCTTTTTACAACATGGTGATTTTCCCTTACTTTGTCTCCACAGCTCTCAACTGAGTATGTAATGTTCGGTTACACCCGAACTTAGCCTTCCTTACTTGTTATGTATGTGGATGGCAGATGTAGGTTAGTTATAAGACAAAACGATTCACTTTTGCTTTCGGAGCAGATCTTGCACAGGGTGATACAGAAACAGCACTAAAATACCAAGAATTTGCTGTCTCTGTCATGTTATGCGAGTGATTAAGAAAGCCTGGCCAAGAAAGTGGCCCATCGACACCTATGATTGGCACCAGTAGTCGTGATTGGCAGACGTCCAGTTAGTTGCAGTTTTTTATTGCTCCCTCGGTGAAGTTAGCTTAGGTTGGTTAGGCTAGTGGGTCAATAAAGACTTCACGTAGATTGAATGTTTCCACAGTGCTGTCAGAACTAGTTTGTCGACCAAACGGAAAAACACCAAAGAAGTACCAGGAATTACATTATAAAATAACTTCGGCATTTTGGCAAATACTAGAAGTTTTCTAGGACCTAGCTTAATAGTTGCCTCGAAATCTGGCAACTGTACTGCTGCGTAAGGATCTGGCAACTCTGCCTCCCCTTGACCTTTAGAGCGTAGACCACGGACACAATAAGCTGTCAACCGTTTCTTCCTGCATTTCGCACTTCCTAAACCTGCTGTTACTGACAAGGCCTGACTTACGAGCATGCGACATTAGAAGGCAGTGTGCAGTCAGAACAAGCGACATGAGTCTACAGTCCTTTCTTTTTAATGATATAAGTAACTTTGTTTGTCTAAGGTTGTAAGACCTATACATGATCTTCGAAATTTTACAGCCCCGCGCTTGGTCATCGACTTTTCCGCTTGTTCGATCATGTGCAACCCCTGCATTCTTTTAATCTCGCCCAATCTAATTGGAAGGATTGCTTACAATCCAACACACTTTTAGATGCCGTGCCTTAATTACTTGGCTGTCAATATAAAAGTTGACGCTGCAGTTTTAGCTATTTTCTGTCAGTGTTTCTACTGCTTTTGTTAAGGCTACTACTTCTGCCTGAAAACGATACAGTGGTCTGGAAGCTTGCGGGATCTGTTTAGTTCCGGATCAGCACAGTATAACGCAAACCCTACTCCTTCCATTTTTTTGAAACCATGGCTGTACACGTGTATCGCCTCGTCCGCCATTTGGACAACGTGCCAACCATCCACCTCTATTGCGGCTCTAAGAGTCCCTTCGAAGCGCAGATACAGAATCAGGTAGTCTTTTCATTCCGTATTTGATGACGCTATACTACTTTGGCCATATGATCTGCGCTCAAGCTGGCTCGATGCACTGAGCTTCGTTTTTGTTGTAGCGTTGAAGACACTCCCCGAAGGTTTTGGAGAGTGTTATCGACGTTGATGATCCTTTGTCGAATATAGAGCCGGTACGTTCCAGCAACAATCACCATTAAGGTACAAGCCCCACCATCTCAGAGACGATTTAATATGGCCACATTGCACCTTCTAATTCCGTGAGGAACTTGGGGCTTGTGGTCACCAGAGTCTCGACTGCTAATGAAAAAGGATTCGCTACGTGTAGCTGAGTTTGAAAATTTGCTTGGAGAAGCAATTAATTGCATTGGCAATCCTCTGAAAGGATTGCGCTACATAACCCCTTGAATAATTTAGGTATTTTAGTCGCCTTTACGACAGACATACCTTTCACGGTTCCTAACCAGCGTCTTTAAAATCCATCTTTCAATGCTGAACTAACATTAAACTGTGGCTGACTTCTTTAAAAGATTGTCAACAGAACCGTGTACATCTGACATCAGTCCCGGAACAGAGGTGCATTGAGATGAACTGTATTGCAGACGACCTTGGTAGACACGGCACGACAAAGCAGATTCTTTTGACAAATCTATTAGGTATAACCCTTGCCGCATGCAAGCTAATAATAAAAGAGTAAATCTATCATCAAGTCCACGATGGATGGCTACAAATACCAGAGTGTTTGGCGTCTAAGTAAAACTGTCTAAAGCGTGATATTGGCCTTCTTGGTAGGCATGCAGGAAGGAGAGCAGTGTTTTATAGTAGTGCGATGGAAGTTGTTAAGATGACGAAGAAAAGTAAACGGTAGATCACCTCATCTACAATTGCCGGCAATAATTGGTTACAGACAGCGCTCCTGGACGCTCCCTTTCTGGATAATATACGCCATATCTTGGAGTACGGCACTAAATACATGATAGCTTTTATCAGGCTCTCGAAATTGTTCGTTGAGGAGAGGTAATGTTGTCTTTTTGTGGTATCATGACGGGCCTCCTGACACTGGCCTGTATGTGCCTCCGCTGCAGCAATTTCAACCTAATCCAACCTCACCTTTTGCATCACGCTGTAGATATTTCTATATGTATGTGTGTCACTGCTTTAGAAAGTGTTTGATCTGCCTATGCGCCGCTTCCGCACAAGAAGCCTATCAAATCACTTCTCATGCAGCAAGTGCTTGCTAAGTACTCAATCTTTGCTTTAACATGGCTTTACTAGGCATTTTCCCCCCTGTTTAACCCTTTGATGTCAAATGTTGCTTATAGGCAACATTGTGTGTTTTCGGTTATATTTCGTACAGGGTATGTTATTTTTGCTAACGGTTTTTTTCCAATGAAATTTGTGTGTATAAGTATTTCTTTACGAAGTTATATTTTGAAGAGCTTTACAAGTGTTTAATTGCGAGGTAGTTGAAATAAGGCTCAAGCGTGTGCAAAAGAAAGTGAAAAAAAGGTTTTACCAAAGTTCATATAAAAAAGTCAAGACTCGAAATTTTCTCTTAAAAACTGAATACTATTATAAATAAAAGGTAAATAAATTAAATAACGTTTGCAAAACTTTAAAAAAGTGTGTATTGTTTTGTGAGGAATTTTATGAACACAATGTTGCTTATAGGCAACATTTGTCTGTAGTAGCTCAGGAACAAACTATTATCAACAATTAGATTTTTTTTAGAAATGCACCCAAAAGGTCTCGCAGAATCTGAAATAAAACAAATAATCAGCCATTTGAACCATTTTGAACGTCCACGTCAATGGCACTACGCTACCGACTGTCCTACACCCCAAAATCTTGGGTGTGACGTTCGATCAGGATCAACATATTGGTGAGCATGGGGCCGCAATTGTACCGAACATCCAGAGCCGTAATAAAGTTGTCAAATCTCTTGCTGGCAGTACTTGGGAAAAAGATAAAGAAACGCTCATTACCACTTAGAAAGCAATTGACCGGCCGATTGCATGCTACGCGTCCCCGATGTGGTCGCCAAGCCTAAAGATTACCCACTGGAAGAAGCTACAGGCCTGCCAAAATACTGCCCTCAGAACCGCCACGGGTTGACTCCTTATGTCCCCAGAATACCATCTGCATAATGAGGCGAGAATACTCCCAATAAGGGAAAGAAATGAAATGCTAACCAAACAGTTTCTATTGAATACCCAGAAACCTTGGCATCCCAACAGACATCTGATTGATGAGCCAACACCGTCCAGGGGCTTAAGGAGTCACCTCCGTAAGCACTATGAGGAAATACGGCACCTGAGAACACAGCCGTATGAAGCCCAAAAACATAAGCAGGTCCTTGGTGAACTCCACAAAGAGGCGTCGAACCTCTATGCCAGGAATTGCCCGGTGTATCCATTACTCAAAGAGCAATACCCTAAACTTGCGGAAGACGAAACGCACACTCCCTATGGAAACGCGAGTCACTCTAGCCCAACTTCGATCTGGATACTGTAACAGGTTAAACTCTTACCTATCCAGAATCAACCCCGACATACAAAATGTATGCCCTGCTTGCAATGTGTCTCCACATGACACCAACCATCTCTTCAATTGTAATGTGGATCCAACGCCTCTAACACCTCTCTCATTATGGTCCACCCCTGTTGACACAGCAAGTTTTCTCGGACTCCCGTTAGAGGACATTGATGACAATTTTTGATTGGTCAGACCTATTGGATGGGGCGAAGCACTGCTACAGCAACAACAACAACGGGTCGTCCGTCGACAACCCTTTCAAGAATCATATTCATCGCCATCAACTTCTCCAATACCATCTAATGTTTCGAATACTGGATCACCAAGTCCACCATCTTCAGCAGCACGATCATACATATCGAAACCTCCAAAATCAATGCGTGTAGATCGAGACCGCCATTGGCTGGAATGGGGAGCAAAAGGGAGGTACCGATTATGCCAAACCGGCATTATAATGTCAAAATGTCAGGTACACTTGTGTTGTAACCCACCATCAAATTGTTTTGTTTCATACCACACATAAAATGTAATGAAACTTAATAAAAATGATATAAAGTTCAAAATTCGGTTTTATTCTAAAATGTACCACCATGGCGCAATGTTGCTTATAAGCAACATCTTATAACGGTGATTCCAAAAGGGATAGATACTTGAAAGAGATATCAGTTCATATTCAAAGCTCAACTAATAACCCTATATATTAAACATATTTTTAATCGCGCCCACTTTAATTATGATATCAAAGGGTTAAGTATAATCACATCCATTGCACTTTCTTCGTGTTTTTGCTTCACTGCTTTCTTATATTTCTTCCCCTTTTCCTCTTTCACTTCTGCTACTTATCTCACGCTATGTAGCTGTTTGGTCACCGTTGTAACATTCTCACTTGTATCCTCTACTTAGTATTTAAAATTTTTTGCTGAGTTCGGCCAATTGAATACCAACAACAACATGTTCTCTTAATTGTTAGCGTAAAAAATGTTCTTATTTCGTGCTTGAGTAGGAAGTGGTTGGGCGTATGAGTGAGTGATTGCGCTAAAATTATTGTTCATTCCTTTGACTTGTAAAGCAAAAAGGGAAAACAAGAACAAATCATTGCCATGAACTCAAAGGTGGATTCTAATTTACGAAAATATATATATGTGTGTATGTGTGTGTATGCATCTAACCTTAAATGAGTGAAAAAAATAATTATCTGAAATAGAACTTTGCAAATTGAGCTGTTGGATTTACAGCTTATAAGCTAAAGTAGCTCTTGTTTTATTTCGAGACTCAATTTCTTTCTCTGCTCTTTGCATTTGGTTCAAGGGATTTAAGTCATCAAAGACAGTCAAGAACTTTAGTCGGAAAAATAATTAATATTGATTTGCGTAGATTTGTCATCTTAATGGATACTTAGGCGTATTAAGAACTTTGTGTTACAATAAAATGGCTTAGCTGTTTTTTGGTTTAACAACCTCATTAGTTATGGAGACCTTAAAGATATTTTTATATTACTCTTCATTGTGAGTAGAGATTTGTTGGCGGATATTGAGAGATTAGTTCTATAGTTGGCGACATGAAGATAAATAGACTCGAAACTTAAATTGGAAAGAGCTTTTCAAGTTATAATTGCTTTATGGGGCAGAAGGAATGCACAAATCTTGTACAAGGAAATCTTTTTAGAGGTAGGATATAAAACTAACCCCTTTTTATCGAACACGCCCCATACATGAAGTGTCATGCAGCTTAAGCAAGGTGAGCTACTGATACAAGACAGCGCGCCATGCCTTAAGTACAAAGATACTCAAATGGATTACTCTCAAGGACATGCAGATCGTGGGGGACAACATCTGCCAAGCAGGTTTTTGCAACTCAATTTAAATGGCTCAAGACTTCTTAGCCCAAATATTGTTTGAAGGAGGATTTGATACAGCGATACTCTCTGAACCGTACGGCCGTAGAAGTATAGCGTCGTCATTTGCAAAGCGAGCAGACTACCTGATTCCGCATCTGAACTTGAAGGGTCTCTTAGGGCCACAGTAGAGCTGGATGGCTGGCACAAGTGTGCCCAAATGTCGTACGAGGCGGAAGGAGTGGGGTCTGCTGTCTAATATACGGATCCAGAAAGTAAACGGATCTTTCAAGCTGTCAGATCACTGTAGCATTTTCCAGGCGTAGATAGTAGCCGGAACCAAAGCAGTAGAAACACTGGCAGAAAAAAGCTTAAACTGCAGCAGCGTCAACTTTTATATTGACAGTCAAGCAGCAATTAAGTCAATAATCTCGCATAGCACAGCATCTAAAAGTGTGTTAGAGTGTAAGCAATCCCTGGAAAGAATCGGGATACGGAGAAACATGCATCTATATTGGGTTCAAGGGCTTATGAGAATAGATGGGAATGAAAAAGCGGATGAACTAGCTAAAAAGGGTGCATACCTCGAAGCTTGCTCCGTAGACGTCTCAATTAGATTGAGTAGCCGCTCACCTGTGAGAACGTAAGATTTATACGTTTAGTAGTAGCGAAGTAGTGAGACAAGCAAATTGGTCTATAAGTAACGTATACACACACTGCGTTCACAAAAATATTAGCTTAGAGTTAGTGGAAACTTCACCAAGGAAAGCTTTCAATTAACTACGAAGAAGAAAATGGAAACAAGACCTTTTTAAACGATAAATATTTGATGTTGTAAGGAATGATATTTCATTACGAAGGACATATGCGGAAAATCTGGCGGTTGTGATACCGCCATGCCCAGAAGTCGCGCAAAAGTAAATTGGACTCCTGTATACTGGTGAAGCGGCGAAATAGTAGAGGAGAGTAGAAAATGCCGCAGAGAACGACGAAGGGCGCAGAGGGCATGCTTATCACCACTCTTTGATGAGCTATACAGTACCTAATTGGACCAAAGAATAGTGTGCTTCAAGGAACTAATGGATAGTGCCGATCTTGGTCCTTGGAGATTGGCTTACAGAACAGTGATGTTAAAAGTTAAAGGGCAGAAATCAGAGCAATATACATGCCCGATACTAATGAGAGGAATCATCAAAGCGTGGGCCTCGAAAGTATGGTGTAGTCCCTGGAAGATGCAGATAATAAGTGCCGGTACGGACCGCATGGAGTGCCAGATATATCCCTTGAATCAAAACCATTGAATAGCCCTTGAATTAAGCCCTAACACATATTTACCGTTCCCTTAAACGCCCGTATCCAAGAAGGCGTCTTCTCCCGCTCATGGAAATGTCAAATACTGGTCTTTTTGCTGACACCTGCTGTTCACTAGGAGCTATAAAATACCATCGTTCGAATGGTGTGAATCTCAAACTTGCACTCGAGGTTAAACTGCTCGAGAGAAAGTGAGCCGAACTACCTTCTAAGTCTCCGAAGTAGTCATCGGTAATTTGTGGGGCTTATTGTCATTGCAGTACTCTGTGACTAACCCCCAAAAACATACGCCCACCATATTATACTCCTCCACTTTACACTCTAGACAATAGCCTCTCCATCAGAATCCCTGAGCTATGACAAATCTAGATCCTCACGAGTATTTCAAAACATAATGCAGATGTAGATATAGTATATTTAGTATATTTAGTCGAGCTTTCACACTCCTTAAGACTAAAGACTCCCGAGCCATTTTAGCAAAGATGGCTGTATCTAATAATTTACTTTGACAGGCAGCGAACAAAGCTCTTAAGGGCTGGAGCACATCATCGAAGGTAGAGTTAAATTGCCGAGGGTCGCCAAATGTACTGTACTCTTGGTGAGGTATGTATATAAACAGCAATGTGGATTCCAAGTCACTGTAGTGTATATGTGAACTGTGCTGCTGAGTACGTTAAGGGGGTTCGAATATTTCCATGATAGACATGTTAGTCAGTCAACAGGGAACTGAAATCAACAGAACTCAATGTTCGAGCGGTAAAAAAATCCTTTTTGAGGCAGTTTGGCTAATACTAAACTTAATGCTTAACTTATGAAAAGTGTGTGAGGAAAAAATAACTGCAATAACAACACTGTGCTACTTATGAATTAGCGAGAAAGTTCACGGGCGAGACGGAGTTAATCCATTAACATGCCTTCTCCTTTAAATATTATTTTTCGGGATGCTATATATCGGATAAGAAGGTCAGACTTCTTTTCCGATTTATAATGTGCGTATTTTTTCAAACTTCATACAAATTGGTGTACCTAAGTGTTGTATGCTGCAACCGAGGCACATCGGCTAAGGCAGTTGAATTACCTGAACAGATTTTCATGGCAAAAGGACACGCAAAGCATTTGAAAAACCAAGTATTTTGAAGTGAGTTGGCTGGTAACCTGAGTGAAGCATACTATTTCGACACCACGTCTGCCGCCTCCTCTCTATACGTACAAATACTGCCTTAGACAACATATCGTGTAAATAAGACTCGAGTAGGTTCCCGATTACTCCTGACTGTCGCTCCTTGGGCCCAGTGATTAAAATATTAACAGAAAATTGTGTGAACATGACGAAGGTCGCAAAAGATATTAAGTTTTGAACCAACCCGTTTAAGTTGCCCTGCTCAGGCCAGTACAAGTATAGAATATCTGATCAAGCGATCCATCAACTCCTAGCATAGGTAGGTTTTGCTGAAACCGAGGACATTTTGCGCTACAATGCATAGACAACTTTTTACTTATTTAAAGCATTAGTCCATACTGTGGTGTTTCCATTGAGCAGGCCACCTAAGTGTGCTCAACCTTATTGTGGAGAAGCTAATGGAATCTTATCGAAATAAACCTTTCAACCTTTACACGCAACGCCGATTGACTTATGTGTCGCCCGTTGGAGAAAGTGAAAACCTTAAAAAAAAAGAGGTGTTCGAAGCCTGTCCAAAAAAATGTTCCTACATGTCAACATTATTATAGAGAAAGCAGTTTAGAACCATAAGATAACATATGCTGACGAAGTACTCTTTAAATTGAGTATCTTCAATGTTTATACAGAAGCACGAACCATTGAAAACACCTTGGTTTCAAAAAAAAAAAAGAGTTGTTTATTCCGTTAAAAATAGGTTCAAAATTTGAGGGCTAGAGAACTCCCAAACAAATTCTGTTCCTGCGACCTCGGAAAGCAATATTTACTAACCCTGAAGGAGTTCGTGCACTTAAATTCCTATGTGTAGACCTGTTGCGACTACTAGTTAGGGAACAGAACAGTTGAATAATTATTTCAGTTATTCAGTTTTATTTTCAACTCTACTGTAGTAGTACTTCACAATTGCAATACTCGCGAACTTCACTTGTAGCGTGTTAAAATCGAACTGATTGATCCTTCTTCAGCTTGCGCTGCTGTAATACTCTTAGTTACTTCGTTCGCCTATTTCTCCTAAGGTCTAGGCTTTCGCCGGACAGGTTTCTCGAACTGCTGCTTATTTATTTCTCATACGCTGTCTTCTAGTTATACGTGTGTATATGTGTGAGTAGTAACTTCCGCTCTTAGGTGATGATTACATGATGTGTGACTGTGTATCTTTTTTTCGCTCTTCGCTTCGATGTTTACATGTATGTGTGGCTGCTTGCTTTGATGTTGTTGTACATTCATTTACTAGCAGCATAGTGATGTATCAAAATGCTAATGTTCACCACAAACTATATAATACTTTAATATAGGATTACTCTTTTCGCGTATTCTTTATTAAGAAATTCAATCACATACTCATCTGCTTAAATCCAATATTGTGATAGGAAGCTAATCAACAAACATTGAAGTTTCCATTCTGAAAACATCAAAGGAGTAGATATATGTATGTGTGTATATAAATGGGCTGAAATGGCTAACAAAGTAATCTAATTTGCATATTCTCCATATTAATAATACTTAGAGGAATACAATGTCCTTGAAGGGTCATAATATTGCTAAAAACAAAGTGAAAAGGTAATTGAAAAATAAAAATTAAAAACAAACAAAATTCGCACAGATTTTTGGACAACTCTTTTGTTATGCTGCCCTCTTTTCTGCTCGAGTCGAGTACCCTTATCACATTTTCCACAGATGTCAAATAACAAAATCAGTGCAATGTAGGGCTGTGCTGGAAAAGTGAAATATGAATGAATGTCACAATAATAGAAAACACAAAATAACTGTCAAGTGTTAGCAAGTGGTTGAAGGAACCTGTTTTTTGTACATATATATATACATACATACACCTAGGTATGTACTCTGAAGGTCACACGGGCCTGTTTGTGAATACACCTTTATACATTAGACTGAGCTCTTTGGAAACAGTATCTCCACTTTTTTGTGCTCTTAGCTAAAAATCTTCGTTAGGGCACCACAAAGTCTCCGCTAAACTGTCATGCGAAAATTTGCAGATTGAATACATGTAAGGCGCCGTTTGGTGCCGCTGCATGAGAAGAGAGTATAAATACATCAAACTTAATACGTGGCCAGTGAAAAGATTTTGTATTCATTTTGGTCTTTCGTAAAAAAGCAACAAAATGTACTAAATTGAAAGTCCGACAATAAAACTGCTAGCACCTCCGACTACCATGAAAACATAGGCAACTCCGGAAGCTCTAGGAAGTTCCGTGATACAGCCTTGAAAACACCAGAAGAACGGTCCCTAAATATCGTTGTACGCCAATCACTTCAACCAGAATACTCCGATTTTAAAACAATTTTTTGCATTTGAAAGCTTAGCTACGTGAGATGGACATTATCAATATAATTTGAAGGTATATATTATAGGGCGTGACCAATTGCCAAAATGTACTAAAAAATCATAAAATGTTTATTTACATAGCTACAAATTCAAAACGGATGAATCGATTTCGTTATATCTTCTCTGCAGTAAAACTTTAAAATATTTAACTTCGTTCTGCATAAAAAATGCATGATTCCTTTCTAATATGAGCAAAATTGTTTAAACAAAGGTAACGTTTTTCCATAAAAGGCAGTGCGCGTGTTTGTTCGCTGTGAACTGTGCGTGGAAACTTGCTTTGAAAGGGTCAGCGTCGTCACATACATACATATGTATATATAAGTTGAATTCGATCGAATGGTGAAAGTCCATTCGCTAGTGTTATTTAACTTTGGGGGTGCATTTATAGATATGTATGGATGGATGTATGTGTTTTCATTTCATATCAGCTTAAATCTATCTATCTCTGTATTTATAAAGAAGGATTTGTGTTTGTATGCTGCCGGTGAAGACTTTTTCTCGCAAAGGGAACCAAGGACTGATCTATTCGAACATCTCATGGGTGGACTTGCTGAAATTACGTACATGGGTAGCCTTTTGCCTAGATTAGTGTTTACAAAACTTTTGTTTTCCGGCAAGATTCAGGAACAGGTACAGACTGGGACTTGGATCGGGCTGGGACTGTAACTGGAACTGGGAATAAAGGATGGACCAGAATAAGAGCAACTAGTGATATGAGAAAAGACGGAAAGGAAAGGAGACTGAAAAAGAGATGGAGTTGGGCGAAGATAGAGAGATTTGGAGAGCTGGAGTGTACAAGAATAAGAGGGGAATGACGTTGAGAGAGAAGGAGACGTAGAGAGAGAAAGCAGAGGAAGAAGGGAGTAGAGGGAGGGAGGTAGGAACTTCTTAAAACTGATGCAGATAGACCAAAGTTACGGCACAACAACGTCTGATGGGTTTGCTAGTTAAAATATAAAAATTAATCACAGAAAGCTTTCGCTATCTACATTTACGCTCAAACCGAACATTTGGTGTTTATGTCGATTATTTAGAAAAAAATTCATAAAACTTTTAAAAACCACAATCTCTAACTGTTTCGTAGATCGTACATGAGATTCAAGCATAACCACTCCGCACAAAACGGCAACTACTCAAAACCGTTGAAATTTTTGCAGGAAACTTCAGGGGAGAATTTGTTGTTTACATATTTTCATAATATTAACATGCGGCCGCTGTGGTGTGTTGGTAGCGTGTTCCGCCTACCACAGCGAAGATCCTGGGTTCATGCGCCGGGCAGAAACAAGTTTTTTTTTCAATTAGAAGAAAAATTTTCTAAGGGGGGTCGCCACCCGTTGGTGATTCGGCAAACATTCCGCGTGTATTTCTGTCATGAAAGGTGTCTCGGTGAAAACTCATCTGCCGTTCGCAGTCAGCGTTAAACATGTAGGTCCTGTCCTGCCAATATGTAGGAAAAATTAAAATCAGCACGACGCAAATTGGAAGAGAAGCTCGGCCAAAAATTTCTTCGGAGGTTATCGCGCCTTGCATGATTTTCTAACCTGAGGTATACTTATCGTAGTCTTCCTTTTTCCTATCTTTCTTTTGGGACCCTTGACGCCACATGGGCGGTTAACATATCCTCACTTTGAGCTCTCTTAATAAAGGTTAGTTAATCCTATTAATCTACTGAACTAAAATTTTTTTAAAAATTATAAATTAAAAATTGCTTCAAATAAATGTTTTCATACATTTAAAAGCAATGAGAGCAGTCCCCGCTTAATTCATAAACAAATTTTTTTATTGACTTGTTCGCGTTTTCATTTGAAAAATACAAATCCATAAACGCAAATATCATTTTATTTAATCCCATGGAAGTTAAAAGGCTTAAGCTCATAAGTACACACCGATGGGAGGCTTATATTTTTCCTCATGAATTCACTTAAAATCGTATAGCATTTATTTGACTATGTGGTCTTTACATACGTATGCACATGCTTATGTAATATGTATATTAGGCTGACATTTAATATTTGCAGCTTGCGGTTATTAAAGTTGACAGTTCGTTTTTGTTTTATAATCTCGTTGTTATAATTTTAGGGATTTCTCTTTCCCAAAATTTGAGCTTTTTTTTGTGGTAACTGGATTAAATAAGTTTTAGGGTAATTAAAATAATTGACAGCATTAACTTACTGAAATTTATGACAAATTTGACAGAAAAGGTTTTATATAATATTAAATTAATTTAGTTAATGTCATTGATTGATTACTTGAATAAAAGAAAAGCGGAAGTCAATATTACAAAATGGAGTCGCATTTTACAATACCTGTCCTCATAAACTTAAGTGTTGCTTCTTGATTTATCTGCAGCATTTATTTTTTCAGTATCATAACAAAATACTACAGTAATGCCTTTCTGAAATATGAAGTGATGTGTACGAAAATAACACTTGCCGTCTGTTTTTCTTTTGGTGGAATGGCTTATATCCTTTTCCTGAAAGGAAATGTAAAAGTTTTAGTCAACGGAATTGAATGGCTGGATCTTCATAGTATCATATTGTCCAAAACTAAAGAATATTGAAACATACTGCTTACGTCAATAAGATGATGCACGATCTAGAACAATATTATGAAGTTGCGTATGAATATCTAGGAGGAATGTAATACAAAAACTCGTGCTTGACAGTCTATGGTCCCAAGACCCAACATTTATCTATCTAAACCAAGCGTTGAGATAAGCTCATTGGGCAAAAAGGGGTGGATGGTGTAAAAATATATAGCGGCAAAAAGCAACGATGTTTCAATAAATCAGACCTTATAGACTTATCTGATGGCAAAACAAAAAAAAAAAAAACAAAAAACTTTGGCTTAGCAGATTTTTATTTTAAACAGCTCTGGCTAATCCGGAAAAGGTTTGAACAAACATGAAAAACTTCCAGTCGCATGATCAAACCTTAGAGACATTGTTCTGACTTTCTCTATGTATCTATCTGTCTCTCCACTATACTATCTCTCTTCCTCTATTATTTCCTCACCCCTCTGCATTTTCTAATTGACCGTAATTGGCTCATACGTTCTTCCACAAATCTTTCCGCTTTTTCCTCTTACTCTTTCCGCTCTTGCTCTTGTTCAACTCTTACTATTAATTTTAACCTTATGCTTAATTTTCCAGTTAACTTCTTTTTATTTCTTTCTCAAACCATTACCTTTATTCTTAATTTAACTCTTACTCTCCACTTCCTCTTTAACTTTCCAACTTTTTTCTTCCTTTATTAACAACTTTGATATACAGTATAAATACATACATCAATTGCTAAGAAAGTGAAAAATAGTTCCAGAAATTGTCCCTCTCTACTACTTAGAAATTCAATATCGGATTATGAGGGCCGTCAAATTTTTGTTGCTGTACTACTGACTTCACCTGTCTGGTTTTATTGCGTCATGCTTCTTCATCTATAATTTCCTTGATCTATCTATCTATATATGGGGTATTCCATCCCATTTCGAACAATTTTGAACCCGACCCCTTTAGAATTGGCTGAAAGTTTTTCTTCTTTTTCTAGCTTACCAAAGACGTTTTTCAGAATTTTTTCAAATTTTTTCATCCAACTCAAAAAAAGTTATGAATTTAAAAAAAACACCGTTTTTGTTTTCAAAACGCTATAACTTTTTCAAAAATTGACCGTTTGGGATCTTTTTTTTTAAATTTGTTTTTAAATGTACTTTTCGGAAAAAATACAAAAAAAAGTTTAAAGTTTTTTTTTGTAATTTTTCAGTTTTTCGAGATTTTTCGAATTTCGGCATTTTTTTTTTCTCTCATAAAAAACTTCAATCAATTCTGCAATCATCCCCACTAATCCCGGAGTGGGCCGATTATTACTTTTTTTTTTTTTATTTAATTGAAAAAAAACTTTAACAGTTTTTTTGTATTTTTTCCGAAAAGTACATTTAAAAACAAATTAAAAAAAAAAAAGATCCCAAACGGTCAATTTTTGAAAAAGTTATAGCATTTTGAAAACAAAAACGGTGTTTTTTTTTTAAATTCATAACTTTTTTTGAGTTGGATGAAAAAATTAGAAAAAACTCTGAAAAACGTCTTTCGTAAGCTAGAAAAAGAAGAAAAACTTTCAGCCAATTCTAAAGGGGTCGGGTTCAAAATTGGTCGAAATGGGATGGAATACCCCATATATAAAACTCAAATTATGTATGTACATATGTATATAAGTATAGATCGGGTTGCGTCCCAAACGGATCGACCGATCACAACCAAATTTCCACCACCTACTAGAAACCTTCCAAGGATGGTCGTAGGCTAAAAATAATTTCGATATATAAAAGGGGCGTGGCACCTCCCAAACTAATGGAATCTTTGGTACTGCATAACTCCGAAGGTATTCATGCTAGAACATTGAAATTCAGTAAGGAGTTATATGAATTCAAAACCTAACACAACCAGGAAAATGTGCGGGAAGGGGGCCACGCCCCCGGCACTTCCCATATAAATGGAATATATCATACAGCATATCTCTGGATGTAGTAATAGTAGAATAATGAAAATTGGTAATGAGCTATATGACGTTAAGTCCTAACACCTGTAGTAAAATGTGGAATTGGTGAAAGGGGACGTGGCACCGTCCCTACAAATGGGATATTTCAGAACTGTGGCTGCCGTACAAACTTAGGTTATTTTAACAGCTAAAGCTTGACTTTAGAGTTGAGTTTGGCTTAAACTTTTCAAACGTTTAAACGGTTATGGCCGTCCAACAGGGCGCGCTAGTCGCTTCTTCTCTCTGCCAACCGACGCCAATTTAAACTCCCTTGATGTGACCCAAATTCGCAAATACACAACCTTAAAATAAGTTTAAAATGGGCGTTATTTATTTTGCATGTTTTTTATAGAAACGTGGGGTGAAACCCACGGGCATAAACTAGTAGCTTATAAAAATTTAAAAATTGAATATATTTGAATGCACTCCTCAGAAAAAAGGCGTGAGTTTTAAGTACTCATGAAGCTCGACGTATAAACGTACACGTATACGTCTAGAAAACTAATTAAGTTTTTTCAAATTACGCAGAGCTTAAACCACAACAGTGGTTACTTTACTAACAACATATTATTTTGGGCAATTTAAAAGATCTTCGTCGTTCTTATATTCATATTCATATTCATATTTATTGAGTCAATGGCAGAAACCTCACTGACTAGATTTACAAGTTTGCAAATTAACTTAAAACTAAATAACTAAAATTAATTCAAGGATGAGATAAATTTTCTCGATAGTAAGACTCAATCCGTAACTTAAACAAAGGCCTGGGCATTGCAAAGTCAAGACTTGGCATTCTAGAAATTTTATTAAACTCTTCGAGACCTCTTGTGAGAGGGTAATTGGTTCTCAGAATTTCACCGTAGAATATATTATGAGAGCGTAGAGATCTACTAGGAACTATAAAATTTAACGGCCCCAACAGAGCTGAGCAATCAATAGTACCAGAGATATATAAACATTAAATGTTGTACTGAACGTCTGACATGCAGTGGTATAACATTTATAAGCATGCACCTGTTTATATAAGGTGGTAGGGGAATAACAAAATGAAGGGGTAGGAGGGCGAATCGAATGAATTTACGTTGAACCCTTTCAATTCTAGCAGAGTATGTGCTGTAAATGGGATTACATATGATAGAGGCGTACTCTAATTTAGATCGCACTAATGAATTATACAATATACTCCTAGTGTATGGGTCCTTAAAACCCTTCGCATAACGCCGTAAAAAAGCTAAATTAGCATACGGTTTTGTTATAAGATAGTTAACATGGTTAACGAAAGTGAACGAAGAGTCGAAAATGACACCAAGATCACGAAATTCTTTGACCGAGGCAAGATATGTATTAGCGATATAGTATGTTGACGTGAGCGCACTTGTAGATCTAGGAAACGTGATATGCCAACATTTGCTACTGTTAAGTCTCAGATGATTATTAAAAGCCCACACATTAAGAGCATCCAAATCTCTCTGTAGGAGCAAGGCATCAGATACAGAGGTGATAACAATCGATACGGACAAGTTCTTGTCCGCTTATCGGTTTATTATCGCTAGCGAAATATTGTCGTCGAAGTATTAGCTTGTTACTGTTATCGGCTTTCCATTGGTTTCGTATCAGCCTTTTATCGATGGGCTACAAATGTGTAATCGATTTTACATTGAAGTTTTTTTGTATCTGTTTCGTAACAAATCAAACGACACGTCATCAAAAAATCGATACATTTTTGAAGCATGTCTATAAAAAATTGGTAACACTCCGATAACAAATCGATAACTAAAGCTAAATCTAAACCTTTTCTGACGACAAAGCGATGCACTTTTTGATTACTCATCGATAACATTTCGTTAAAAAGTCGATTTTTTTCGATGATAAATCTTCTACTCATCCATAACTTTTTTTAACGATAGCAAATTCGTTAAACTTCCATGACAAATCTATAACTCGTCTAAAAAATTGATAAGACACCGTCCGGTATCGGTTTGGACTTTTATTCTTTCTTTTCCTCTCCACTACTCTCCTTTTTTACCTTCCTTTTCTTTCATCTCCTATCCTTTAATTTTCTTTCAACTGCTGTGTGATTTCGCTTATTTCAGTTTTAACACTTAAATGGCTACGACATGACTATAATTACGCTTATATTCTGTATTCCCTCATATGGCAAAAAACTTCCATGGACTAGGCTCAAACTTGCATTCTGTAGTCCTCAATACCATGAGCCAAGATGTTTACACATCAAAAATTATAGTTGTATAGAAAGTTTTATCTTTACAAATCTAACTTGAAATTTAATTTGGAAAAACGGTCCATGTCTAACTTCTTTCTAAGTAGTAAGAATCGCGTTTTCGTTCATCTATACATTCATTCAATAGTATTTATTGTAATAACAAACATAGTATTTTTCGTCATATACATTCAACCTTACAGTTTCACACTAAACATTTCACATCCAATAAATTAAACAAAAGCATCAAAAGTACAACTCACCAACTTTAATTACCTCACTTATATATGGAAATCCCTGTGGCTTAAATAAGTATTATTTACATCAAATATTCTCTGCCACAAACTGTGGAAATGTGCAGCATTATCTGCATAAAATTACAAAAATGAAAACAAAGAGAGGTGAAAATTTCAATTAATTCTTTTTTGCGCCATTTAATTTTCATCAACACCACACAAACCAACAAGCCAACCAAATAAATTTCACTTTTTTACAAAAGCGTACAGTACTACAAGTATGAAATTAGGACATCAATACTTTTATGCATACATTTATAATTAATAAGCAGTTAAAGTGAATGTGAAGGCATATTTATAACGAGTAAGAAAGTCTAAGTTCGGAGGAAACCGAACATTACATACCCAGCTGTGCACTTGAAATGCTGATGTAGGAGTGGTTTTCAGGCGATTTCGCTCATTTTCATAGCAAACAGTTTTAGCTATGAAACAATTTGTATGCCAAATTTTATTTGGATTGGAAGAGTTTTGTTAGACTTATCGCAATAAATTTTGGAAAGAGTAACAAAAAAGAGTAACAAAAATTTCAAAATTTGTTTACGTTTTGTTCTACGCTCGAGATTATCACTGCTGAGGAGAATATCAGTAAAATATAGTTAAATACCATAGAGTTATTGCAAATTTTGTTAAGGTTAGATCTTTAGGAAGAGTGGGCGTGGTCTCTAACCGATTTTGATTATGTATATTGGAACGATTTTCCGTCATCCCTTGTCCAATTTAGTTTTGAGACAAACCGGTTTCGGCGTTGTGCCATCATCAGTGTCGATTTTTGTTCTCAGAATACATCATTTATCAACCCTGTCGGAAAATCAATAAAACAAAATAAGTCGATTTTGTGAGACTATCCTGCCATACATACATCTTTAACGGCTTTTGATATACGGCTTTCAAATTTTCTTCTTCTAAATGTGCGTGGTGCCACGCCTATATTCCAAGGTTTTTTGAAATTTATGTTTTGCGTCATAAAACCAATCCAACTACCAAATGTCATTAGCTTATCGGTATTCGTTTTTGAATCATCTACTTTTTTAATTTTTCAAAATTTTCTATATCGTTCCGATTTCGCTCATTTTCAATACCAATCTATTATGGGTCCAGGTCAGCCTGCATACCGAATTTAATGAAGATATATCAATATTACTCAAGTTTCCTGTTAACGGACGGACAGACAGACGGACATACATGGCTTAATTAAAATTTTTTTCGATACTGATGATTTTGATATATAGAAGTCTATATCTAACCCGATTCCTTGATACCTGTACAACCAACCGTTATCCAATCAAAGTTATAATATGTAACCTGTGTACAAGTACAGCTGGGTATAAAAATGTGGCAAGTGCTTTTGATGCACTTGGTATTATTGGATACTGAAATAGTCGTTGTATTTAAATTGGTTGTACAATTCACTGAATAATGTACTTGAATGGGAGATAGCAATTAATGCGATGTGATGACGAGATCTTACTGCAGAGTTTAATAATGATTACTGCAGAGTTTAGTAATGATTACTGCAGAGTTTTCGATTAGTACTTAACATAAACATATAATGTACCCATGGTATAAAATTAAAGAAAATTTATATCGTATTTTAAATATAAGTTAAGAAAGGTTTCCATATGATTGGAACTATTTCGGAATCACTTCAGGATAAGTAGCTTTCGGATTAATTTTTGAGATCGATTCAACGCTATGCTAAATATGTGTATGTTGCATTCATATTTGTTTCAGAATTCTCCTCGCGTAACTGAGGTTGACAATTTTGTTTCGGAAAGCTCTGAAGCTACAAAGCTTTGTATTGCGCTTATCAACCCCTTTAATCCGTTCAGATTGACTCCGAGATCAATTACGGTATCACTTTCATATATATGATTTTTTTTCGAAAATGTTTTTACCTACCTTTGACATTTTTTTTACATCGTTGAATCTTGTATACAAACAAATACATAAATAAAATATGAAAATGACTCCATAGCATTTCCGAAATGATGCCCTAATTATACAAAATTTAACTCAAAATACTCCTATACCGATCCAAGAACAGCCCCGAAACGATCCCGAAAACAAACACGAAAATTCTAGGTCATTGCCGAAATTAAGCTGAGATATTTCCGAGTCGATCGCGGAAATAATCTCAAAATTATCCTAATTTAGTCCCAAGTGCATGCAAGATATCCAGAAATAGTACCGAAATAATAAAGAAGACTATTGCGAAATAATCCTCAAATAGTACATATGGGATAACAGAAATAAACCCGAAATTGTGAACTGAAGTTACCTTAAATAGTGTCGGAACAATCAAGAAATTTACTTGAAATAATTTCAAATTATACAGCAGTGGATGTACAAAGGAATGGTGATTGCACGCCTTCGCTTTTTCCCCTTATACTTTTCCTTGCTATGATGAGTCACATATGATATACATTGACCTCATACTCAGCTCACTTTCGTCATTTATTGAACTCTGATATTACTTTCCTTCTTGGTGATTTTTAAACCATTTGTGATTTTAACTTTTGACGTTGGCGTCATTTAATATGGATAAGCATATCGGAGGCATTGTTTGGGTCTCAACGGTCATTTTAGAAGAAATCGCCATAAGAAGCAAAATTGCAAGCACTCGTATGTGCGGTATGCCGAAGAGGCAATTTTGCGTTGAGATACCATGGATGTATGTCTAGAGCACTAAGACAGCCGAGATGCAATGACAATTAACTCAATAATTTTTCATAAAAGTTTTCGTACAGAAATGAGCATCAATTAAAAACAAGTAAGGACGGGACTGTCTTCGCCTGTGCCGAAGACTTCATACCTTTCATGAATGAGGCTGAACAATAATCTTATCCCGTTCGTAATCTCCAAATACTTGGATGTATAAGATAGGAAATATATAGTGAACAGATGTACATACCTAAACGATTTTTAAGATAAATATAAAATGAAAAATGGCAAAAACCCCCTTATCTGAACGATCGGTTGTATGGGATATATATTATATATAGCTCCGATCGAAATGATTTTTACAGGAAATCTTCTATGATATATTAGAATAAATATCACCAAGTTTAACGTTTTTATATTGGAAATTAAGGGAGAAATTGCCAAAAATCTTTCTATCTGAACGATCGGTTGTATGGGATATATTCTATATATAGCTCCGATCAAAGTGAGTTTTTTAGGATATCTTCTATGATATATTAGAATATATATTACCGAGTTTCACGTTTATACTTTCTAAATTGCGGCAGGGATTACCAAAATCGTCTTATCTGAACGATCGGTTGTATGGGAGATATATGTTATAGTGGTCCGATCCTACCGGATCCGACAAGTGTCTAATATAATACAAAAATACATCCTTGTGCCAAATTTCATTGAGATATCTCAAAATTTGAGGGACTAGTTTGCGTTCAAACAGACAGATGGACGGACAGACGGACATGGCTATATCAACTCAGTTCGTCGCCCTGATTAATTCGGTATACTTAATGGTGAGTCTATCTTCTGTATTTCGTAACGTTACAAACATCGGACCAAAGTTAATATACCATTTCATGTTCATGAAAGGTATAAAAAGAAGAAAACCTTGTTGTTTTACCTTTTGCTGTATTTGCTACCAGTCAAAACCGACGCATGCTTGCAACTAGCAGACTGGCTTCAGTCTTAGTAGTTCTGGTTCATATACTCACTCGATGCGCCCGTTTACAAAATATTGCGCTT
The DNA here is from genome assembly GCF_040869045.1 of Eurosta solidaginis. Lineage (NCBI taxonomy): Eukaryota > Metazoa > Arthropoda > Insecta > Diptera > Tephritidae > Eurosta > Eurosta solidaginis. Next base: position 46,756,091 of record NC_090321.1, on the reverse strand, counting down.
TTGGAACTTCTGCACACTGGTCGGGTCTTATATGGTGTTGGTGGCCAAAAATATTTCCAGTAGAGATATCAACGTGAAACTTTGGTCACGGCTTTACAATTATGCGAGAATTGTTTTTTTTTCATAAAATTGGTGCAGGTGATACCTTTATAACCGACCCACAACCACCCATTTTCAACCGCATGTATACAAAAAGCAAGTAGATAGGGGGGGGGGGGGGGGGGAAAGTGGTAAGATGTGCCTATCGCAAATACAATGTTTAATATGATTAAATAAAGAAATTAAAGTTATTAAAAAGATCTTGCATACATAACAATAATAAAACAATAAACACACACAAAAGTTTACATTTGCATATCGTCGACTGGATAAATAATGTCGTATGTTACATGTTAGCACACATAACATACGACAATAATTTATCAGGGTGACGCTATCAGAAAGCTGTCGCAAAACATAGTTAATGGCAGAAAGTGGCAGCTGATATTAACACTTTAGAATCTTAAACTTTGACTAATAATAAAATATAAGTCCCAACGTGAGGTTCGGTGAGGAACCCAACTAAAACTTTAGCTGAGATTGAAATATTTGTGCAAATAAACCCTAAGTACTTGGCCGACCGAGCTTTGCTCGGCAATCTTCGAGGATACCGCATAACTTACTTTGTTCAACATGTCATCATTAATCAAACTCTACTTTTTTATATGCACATATATTATATATTTTTACTTACCAATATTTGATTTCCTCAAAAATAGGTTTCAAGAACATATCAAACATTAACCGCAAAATGAACTGAAATGAAAAATTTGAAGTGGGTAATTCCAGCCTATGGTATAAGGGATTGTTATGACAATTAGTGAAATCGATAACTAAGTAATTTAGGTCGATTATCTTCTTGCGCCGAATTATTAATTTCAAACATTTTTTTTAGTTATGCACTATGAAAGTCTCACAATTTTATTACATTCCAAAGACTTGTTAATTTCACGAATGACAACTATCAGTTAAGTTTATTAAATGTCAACTTACTTCCCTGAGCGCCATATGTTGGTATGTAGTAATGGTCGGCATATCTCATGCAATTTTTTTTTAATTTCTGGTAGGTGGCAACCCTAAATGGCAACCCTACTCAAAAATGTCCCTATTGTAATGCGGAGTGAAATACCTTTCGTTTGATATGCATATCGGCATATCTCATGCATTTTTTTTTTTTAATTTCGAATAGGTGGAAACCTTGTGAAAGATTCAGAGTGGCAACACCTAGGTGGAAAGTCTTAGAAGGTGATACATTATCTTTGTGCCAAATTTCATTTAAATGGGTTGAGCCGTTCCCGAGATCGTTCGGCTATACAAACAAACAAGAATTTCTCGTTTAAAGTTATAAGATAAAGGCACTAGTGAAATTTTAAATAAAAAAAAAAGAAACAAAAAACGCAACAAGCTAGAGACACTGGGATTATTTCAAAATGACGTAAATACCGTTGCCTTCAATATTCATTTCTATTTATTTCAATACAATGATATTTTATGTATTTTTAAATAGCTTAGACTTGCACTTCATTTTTAACTTGCTCACACTGCAAAAACCAAGTAATACCATAACCTCAATTTTGACGCTTTTCTTAAAGAGTATAGTTCAAATACAACAAAAAACAAATATACCTCTTAAAAGGCTGTTCTAATAAGAGATACTAACGACACATTTCGTGACAAACTTTGCACTTAGATTTTTTTATTTTTGGCCTATGGAACCGACCACTGTGTTCTGCTGCTTTAGTTCCTACATGCACTCTCTAGAATGTATATCCTGTGACTGACATGGTGTATGCAGTTGTTTCTAATTCTACAGAAGTCATTCCGAATTTTAAAAATTTCGTCTGTTTGCGTTATTTTTTTTTTTGTTTTATTTTTTTTTTTTGAAAGGGAAGTGGTTTCTTCAAATACTCATGGTTTAATTAGGACTATGCTTAAATGCTTCCTTCTGTTCAAATAAGCATACTACGACCAACGCCGAATCCAGCTTTCGTCCACTCCCATGCCATTATATTTTCTCCTTCATGCTTTGGTGAGGGATCATGCAGCAAACGGCACTAGTTCAGAACAAGCGGCGAGGAACTACTTCATTAAGAGAAGGTACTGCTTCGAGTTCTATCCCCTATGTGATGTCCCAGACTGTTTCTACGTCTTCTTAACCAGTTCAGTCATATGTAGGTGGTTATGAAATAGTTGCTGCCTTTAAGAATAAATTTAAATTCATATAGCTCAGATGTTTACGCTGTTAGTACGTGTGTGGTCACCAACTGACCCGCTCTGCATCAGATTAGCACCAGTTCGGAGGAAGTCATTAAAGCTATATTGAGAAACTGTGGATTTGCGTGACTGTCGCCCGTTTTCGCTGCAGGAAAGTTAATTGCCACTTGATTCTTCTTATTGCGATTTGAGTTTAGATGATGATACTTAATAAGTGAACAATATGAAAACACTTACTTGGTAAAACCGGCACCATTCAGCTAAAGTGCACCAGTGCGTATGAGCAACATTTGGCGAAAAGCGAATCATTTAGCCAAATATTCGATTATTTTATGCATGACTGCGATTATTTAAGTTCATTGTGGTTTTATTCTTACTAACTTACTTAATATGCGCTAAACCGCTTAAACGGTGATGGCCGTCCAACAACAACGCGCCAGTCGCTTCTTCGCTGGGCTAACTAGCTCTTATTGCTCACATCAAGGGAAATTAAATTGCTTTCCACCTAGTGCTTCCAGTGAAGTGGGGCCGCTCTCTTCCTCTGCTTCCATAGGCGGCTTCCGTTAAAAATACTTTTTCGGCCTGAACATCATATTGCATTCGCCTAGCTTGGCTATAGCGCAAGCTCTCTTGTTTTAATTCGCTGGACTACATATGTTGATATCTGCCTAAACCTTCTACAGCTCATCATTAAATCTTCTTCCCTCCTCGCCGTAGCCATCGCGTAGAGCTCCGTAAATCTTTTGAAAAACTTTTCTCTCGAAAACTTTCAGAGCCGCCTCGTCTGATTTTGTCATGGTTCATGCTTCTACATCATATAGCAGGTGATGTACCATAAGTGACTTGTGAATGTGATTTTCTTTTGACGAGAGAAGGTTTTACTTTTCAATTGCATACCTAGTCCAGAGTAACTTTTATTGGCGAGAGTAATGCTTTGCAAGATTATTTGAAATCAGATGTTTTTGTTTGTATTAATGCTCGCTGACAAATAAGAGAAGTCTTCTTATATTTTCAAATTATGGTTGCTAACAGTGGCGTTGTTCCCAAGGCGCAAATGTGTTTATTCTTTGCTTGATGTAATTGCTGTCATCATCATCATTTTGTTCTTAATTCATCATCAAACCCATGTTTTCTGCTTCTTTTTCCAGTTTGCAGTTTTAGCAGAACTTACGGCACGAGTGTTCAGGCCGTTCATATATCGTCAGGCATATGTCAGTAATTACGCGTTCTTATAGAATATTGTTACAGGGCGGTTAAGTTTTGTTCACGCGAAATACAACAAAAACAAATGCAATAATTAATTCGAAATTTTTTCAACCTAACTTTAATGCTACAAGTTCTACTTCTGAGATTCACATGCGAAATTCGGCTGTCAGCTTATGTAAATGAACAAAAATTAGCGTGTTGTATATTTTCCATTTGTTGGGGTTTTCGTACTGATTTTCATATATTCAAGTGATTTGCGTTTTTTGTTTTGCATGGAACATCAAAGATTCCAACATTCCACATCCATCAATTTTACTTTCAAAAATTCATTAATGCCACGTTACTTCCTGTTGCCATTTGTAAGCGCACAATCAAAAGCATATTTAACGCACGATCAGCAAATCATTTTGTCATAAACAAAAAATTTACCATTTTCAGAGCTGCTAAAACCGGTGGAAAAATACGCTTACGAAATTGTAAGCAAATGAAATAACTTTATGAACGGAAACGGAAAAACCTTAAAAATACAATAAAATAAAAACACAGAATCTCATTAACAAAAACACGTGACAAACGAAAATTAAATTAAAAAAAACCACGTGCAGCGTCATTCTGCCAAATGAGTGTCAGCTGCAGCAAGAATGAAAGCAAGAATGAATGCATTAAAACGGCATAAAAAAATTAAACACGTACGCATAAAAGTGCTGGTTGCTATCATTCACATGAGTACATATACTTAAGTAACTATATATTTATGTATGTGTGCTTTTAACACATCGAAAAAAGCAATTCATTTAAGTCCCAATTGTTGTTGTTAACCACTGTTAACAACCAAGTCATGCCAACCCCAATTGAAAATGCTAACAGCTGGTCGAGTGTTATACATTTAACACTAACCCACGTCAGTATATACATACATATATAGTATATATTAAACTGACCCGATTTTACATCATATCTTTATATTTTTGATGCTGAATGTTAAAAACCTTTGAATAGGTCTCAGAAGTAATTTCCCAGAGTATGGAGGCGAATCTCGAAAATTTACCCAATGCGAGTGTCCGTTTTTACGAGTTCATTTTAGAGCTTCTTTGCAGAGAAGGCGGGGACAGTTGATGATGAAAAATTAATCCAATAATAGGCTAACTAAATGTTTTCGAGGTCGCTGAACACGATGCCGGTATTAGTTTTTCTCTACAACCAATATACCTCGCAAAATCACGAAAAATTGACAAAATATGTATAAACAAGTAAGGAAGGCTAAGTTCGGGTGTAACCTAACATTACATACGCAGCTGAGAGCTATGGAGACAAAATAAGGGAAAATCACCATTTAGGAAAATGAACATAGGGTAACCCTGGAATGTGTTTGTATGACATGTGTATCAAATGGAAGGTACGATATTGGTATCGAACGAAAGGTGATAATGAGTATTTTAAATGATAGTGGGCCTTAGTTCTATAGGTGGACGCCTTTACGAGATATCGCCATAAAGGTGGACCAGGGGTGACTCTAGAATGCGTTTGTACAATATGGGTATCAAACGAAAGGTGATAATGAGTATTTTAAAAGGGAGTGGGCTTTAGTTCTATAGGTGGACGTCTTTTCGAGATATCGTCATAAAGGTGTCCCAGAGGTGACTCTAGAATTTGTTTGTACGATATGGGTATCAAACGAAAGGTGATAATGAGTATTTTAAAAGATAGTTAGCCTTAGTTCTATGGGTGGACGCCTTTACGAGATATCGCCATAAGGGTGGACCAGGGGTGACTCTAGAATGCGTTTGTATAATATGGGTATCAAACGAAAGGTGATAATGAGTATTTTAAAAGGGAGTGGGCTTTAGTTCTATAGGTGGACGTCTTTTCGAGATATCGTCATAAAGGTGGACCAGAGGTGACTCTAGAATTTGTTTGTACGATATGGGTATCAAACGAAAGGTGATAATGAGTATTTTAAAAGGGAGTGGGCTTTAGTTCTATAGGTGGACGCCTTTACGAGATATCGCCATAAAGGTGGAGCAGGGGTGACCCTAGAATGCGTTTGTACAATATGGGTATCAAACGAAAGGTGATAATGAGTATTTTAAAAGGGAGTGGGCTTTAGTTCTATAGGTGGACGCCTTTTCGAGATAACGCCATAAAGGTGGATCAGGGGTGACTCTATAATCTATTTGTACTATATGGGTATCAAATTAAAGGTATTAATGAGGGTTTTAAAAGGGAGTGGTGGTAGTTGTATATGTGACGGCGTTTTTGAGATATCGACCAAAATTTGGACCAGGGTGACCCAGAATATCATATGTCGGTACCGCTAATTTATTTAAATATGTAATACCACGAACAGCATTCCTCCCAAGATTCCAAGGATTTCGCCCTGCAGAACTTTTTGATTTTCTTCTACTTAATATGGTAGGTGTCACAGCCATTTTACAAAGTTTTTTTCTAAAGTTATATTTTGCGTCAATAAACCAATCAAATTACCATGTTTCATCCCTTTTTTCGTATTTGGTATAGAATTATAACATTTTTTTCATTTTTCGATTTCGGCCATTTTTTATACCAATACAAAGTGAGTTCAGATAAGTACGTGAACTGAGTGTAGTAAAAATATATCGACTTTTATGTATATTTGTTTAATGGTGTGTTCAATTTATACTTATATTTAAGAATTCATGAGTTTAAGACCGGCTTATGATAATTGAATTTCAATTATTATGTTTTTCTAAGAGAAACTGAAAAGTAAACAGTAAATGTTTCTTTCTCTTCAGTTTCTCTTAGGAAAACATAATAATTGAAATTCAATTATTATAAGCCGGTGTTAAGCTCATGAATTCTTATATATCGATTTTTGTTCAAGTTATCGTGTTAACGGCCGAGCGGAAGGACAGACGGTCGACTGTGTATAAAAATTGGGCGTGGCTTCAACCGATTTCGCCCATTTTCACAGAAAACAGTTATCGAATAATCCTAGTTATATAGAATCTATGTCCCTACCAAATTTCACAAGGATTGGTAAATTTTTGTTCGACTTATGGCATTAAAAATATTCTAGACGAATTAAATGAAAAAGGGCGGAGTTACGGCCATTTTGAAATTTTCTTTTATCTTTGTATTTTGTTGACATAGCAAGTCTCTGCCTTGTCATAGCGACGCATTCGCTGATAATGCGAACCGGCGTTACATTATTAAGCTCACAAAAGTGACAGATTCTTATAGATTTAATTTACTTTGTTGTTATTGTAGTCCACAGTGTTATTGTAGTCCATATTAACCAGTGATAGTTCGGAGTTTAAATAATTTGGCCTGTCATTTTATTGAGCAGTCAATACAGTGTTGTCTAAACTACTTTCTCTTAACTGGGTCTTAACTGCTCTTCTAAATGGAGACAGCGATGTACCGTACATGGATGATGAAACCACAATCAATGGTGATGTAATTTAAGTCTCCCCATCCGATTATGACGAAGACAGAACAGAAATAACCACATTAAAAAACAACAAAACCGCGGCCGTTGATGGATTGCCTGTGGAGCTGTTCAAATACGGCGGAGAGGAGTTTGTAAGGTGCATGCATCATCTTCTTTGCAAAATATGGCTGTGCGGATGTCCGACGATTGGAATATTAGTGTTCTTTACCCAATTCACAAAAATGTGGATTTACAGACTGAGACAAATATCGTGGAATAAGACTCCTTATTATCGCATACAGGGGCCTGTCAAGTATATTGTGCTAAATATTGAAGCCCACCGTGAATCGGCTAATTGGACCTTATCGGTGCGGCTCCAGACCTAGTAAATCTGGCTAGGTTATGTTATACGATTGAAGGATGATGCTCCGACTAAGAAATTATTTGTATTGGAAACCGTCTATGGAGGCAGAGGAAGAGGGCGGCCCCCACTTCGTTGGAAGGACCAGGTGGACAACTATTTAAACTCGCTTGGTGTGACCAATTGGCGCCAGTTGGCAGAGCGAAGAAGCCACTGGCGTGCCTTGTTGGACGGCCATAACCATTTAAACGGTAAAACGCGTCAATTTAGTATGTAAGAAATATCATATCACCCAATGCGCCTTAGGTCACGCTTTTAGATGATCTCGCTTCTCTCGGCTCCTATCAGAATAATAATACATATTATAAGTTTTTATACCCAGCTGTAGTTGAACACAGGGTTTTATAACTTTGATTGGATAACGGTTGGTTGTACAGGTATTAAGGAATCGAGATAGATATAGACTTTAGTATATCAAAATCATCAGTATTGAAAATGAGCGAAATCGGACGATAACCACGCCAACATTTTCGATATCGAAAATATAAGAAAATGAGATAATTTAAAAACGAATACCGCTAAGCTTATGAAATTTGGTACGTGGATTGGCTTTATTACGCAAAACATAAATTACAAAAAAAAAAAAATTTGGAATATGGGCGTGGCACCGCACACATTTAGAGGAAAATTTGGAAGTTTAACAAGCCGTAAATCAAAAGCCGTTAAAGATATCACATTGAAATTTGGCAAAGACACTATACTTGCCAAATTATATAGACTGAGTGAAGATAATCGGCTGAAGACCACGCCCACTTTTCCTAAAGGTCTAACCTTAACAATAACTCTATGGTATTTAACTACATATGACTGATATTTTCCTCAGTAGTGGTATGGTTGAGCTTAGAAAATTTTGAAAATAGTCGTGACCCGCACCTTTTTTTGTTGCTCTTTCCAAAATACTTTTAATGCCAAAAGTCGAACAAAATCTCCCAATCCGGACGAAATTAGGCACGAACATTTTTTTTCATAGCTACAACTGTTTGCTCTGAAAATGAGCGAAATCGCCTTAAAGCCACTCCTACTTTTTATATCCAGCGTTTCAAGTGCACAGTTGGGTATGCAATGTTCGGTTTCACTCGAACTTAGATTTTCTTATATGTTTTTTTAATGTTCCTTACGTTAACGAAGCAAAAACAAGTATTTAGTGTATTATTAAGTAGAACTTGTTTTCCATTTCAATATTAATTATCTACCAAAACTAAATTTATATAAAATAACTAAGAAAAAGCAACGAAAGCTTTACAAGCGATAAAATGACATGATAAAGACCACTCGAGTCAACAAAGCATGTTTAACGGCAATAAACACAACCAACATTGTAGTTAAGTTTATTCACTTAATGCATAATTTTATGATAAAAGCAAACAAATAAGAAAATTAAATACTTAAGTGAACACGAGCATGCATTCAGTCCAAAAAAAATCTTGTCAATAAAGGCGCAGCTTTCAAGTGCTCTTCCCACTATACCTAAGTTAATTTAAGAAAAAAATACCAAATTATGTTTCCTCTTTGGGCTTAAAGTCTTATTACTCCTCCCCGTGTTGTCTTATATTTTCATGTCATGTTTGAACAAATTTTTCTTGTTTTCCTTTATGTCCATGATTTTCGTTTACTTGATATTGGATTTAGCGCTACCACTTAAAGACATTTACTTAAATATACATTGTTATAAATTGCTTGGATTAGTATGCCTTAAAGTAAGTGATAACGTTAAGTTATTGTTGTATTATAAAAGTTTGAAATAAACGTAATCATAATTGCTTTCAGTTTAGGTAAATTACAGCGATTAGATATTTTATGGGAAAAGAATACGTAGAATATGAAATGGATATTTATACCTTTCATGAAAATGAAATGGTATATTAATTTCGTCACGAAACCGAAAATTGTAAGTCCTTAAAGGAAAATAGATAGACCCACCATTAAGTATACCGAAATAATCAGGTTGAAGAGCTGAGTTGATTTAGCCATGTCCGTCTGTCCGTCTGTCTGTTTGTATGCAAACTAGTCCCTCAATTTTTGAGATATCATGATAAAATTTGGTGAGCGGGTGTATTTGGGTGTCCGATTAGACATTTGACGGAACCGGCCGGATCGGACCACTATAGCATATATCCTCCATACAACCGATTTTTCAGAAAAAGAGGATTTTTGTAATATCTTGCCCAATTTAACAGATTGAAGCTTCAAACTTCACCATATACTTTCGTATATTGCACGTATTGTTGCCTGAAAAAATTGATGAGATCGGTCGTATATATAGTATATATCCCCCACAACCGATTGTTCAGATAAGGAACTTTTCGTAATTACTGCCCTATTTTAAGAGCTAGAGGCTTCAAATTTCAACGAATGCTTACGTATATAGCATATATTGTTGTCTGAAAAAATCATAAAGATCGGTGGTATATATAGTATATATCTCATACAACCGATTGTTCAGATAAGAAACTTTTCGCAATTTCTACCTCATTTTAACAGCTATAAGCTTCAAATTTCACCGATTGCTTACGCATATAGCATATATTGTTGTCTGAAAAAATCATTGAGATCGGTGGTATATATAGTATATATCTCATACAACCGATTGTTCAGATAAGAAACTGTGCGCAATTTCTGCCCCCTTTTAACAGCTAGACGCTTCAAATTTCACTATATGCTTACGTATATAGCATATATTGTTGTCTGAAAAAATCATAGAGATCGGTGGTATATATATTATATACCCCATATAAACTCAAATTTTTGCCCCCTTTTTACGGCTAGAAGCTTCAAAATTCATCAAATTTCATCAAAAAGTTACGTTTACGTCATATATTGTTGAAATACGTGATTCGTAGTCATAGTTTTTACACGCAGACCACAAAAAACCTGAAACTTTGCATCCTCACACAAAGTGCCTACCTGTTTTTTATTTCATATTTATCTTAAAAATCGTTAAGGTATGTAGATCTGTTCACTATATATTTCTTATCTTATACATCCGATTATTCGGAGATTACGAGCGGGATAAGATTATTGTTCAGCCCCATTCATGAAAGGTATGAAGTCTTCGGCATAGCCGAAGGCAGTCCCGTTTTTACTTGTTTTGGTAGGTTTTAAAGCTCTGATGTGATTTTACTAATAAAATAATTTTAAAAAAATTTTTAATTAAACGGTTTTATTGAAAATAACACTTACATTAAGTAATAACAATACTAAAAGCTAGAAAATAATTAGGTAGATCCTAGGTACTAGTCATCACACTCCTCATCGATCAAGGGCGTTGATAAGACAAATTTCTATTGATAGTCATAAGTAAAACATACTGAACCTTAAGCCCAACGCTTTTATTTATTTGTTTGATCAACGCCCTAGATTGATGAGGTGTGTGATGACTAGTACCTAGGACCTACCTAATTATTTTCTAGCTTTCAGTGTTATTATTACTTAATGTAAGTATTGTTTGCTATAAAACCGTTTAACTTAAACATATATTTTAAATTATTTTATTTTCTAGTTTTTAATCTTAATTGCCTATTATTTCTCATTCTATTTAGTTCATTTAGTGACGCATTATTAAAAGGACTCTTTCCTGACAATTTGCTACAATCTAAGTCCTTAATACATAATCCTTCCAAAGACTTTACTCGACTGAGCGCGGCGTATGCTTGTCCCTCCTCCAATTCCAAAATATTTTGATGTCACTTTTACCGGACTGTATGTAATATGTGTTCCAAATATGAGCCAAATCGGACCACAAATACGATTTTTTTGAAATATTTCGATCCGTGCGCCACCTATCGGAGTTTTTTTCTTATTAGCTGTGTTTTTTTATACTCAGCTGAGCAGAGCTCACAGAGTATATTAACTTTGTTCGCATAACGGTAATCCGTAGCGGCATAAACTAATCGAGATAGATATAGACTTCTATATATCAAAATGATCTGGGTGAAAAAAGCAATTCATTTAGCCATGTCCGTCCGTCCGTCCGTCTGTAAACACGATAACTTGAGTAAATTTTGAGGTATCTTGATGAAATTTGGTATGTAGGTTCCTGGGCGCTCATCTCAGATCGCTATTTGAAATGAACGAAATCGGACTACAACCACGCCCACTTTTTCGATATCGAAAATTTCGAAAAACCAAAAAAGTGCGATAATTCATTACCAAAGACGGATAAAGCGATTAAACTTGGTAGCTGCGTTAACCTTATGACGCAAAATAGAAAACTGGAAAAATGTTGGACAATGGGCGTGGCACCGCCCACTTTGAAAAGAAGGTAATTTCAAAGTTTTGCAAGTTGTAATTTGGCAGTCGTTGAAGATATCATGATGTTAGATGAAATTTGGCAGGAACGTTACTCCTATTACTATATGTGTGCTAAGTAAAAATTAGAAAAATCGGATTACGAACATGCCCACTTTAAAATAAAAATTTTTTGAAGTCAAATTTTAACAAAAAATTTAATATCTTTACATTATTCTGTTTTATGAGCTCTAGGCCTGTTTTAAATAAAACAACTCCGTTTGTTGCTTATATGTATTTAATTTCGATATTTCGATCTCAATCTGAGATCATCATCAGGACTCCGAAACTTTTAAAGTAGAAATATTTAGGGCACTTGACCTACGTAAATATTTTATGTGGTTTGTAAAGTCGCGAAAAAATCGGAGTTTCGGAGTCCTGACGGTGATCTCAGATTGCGATTGAAATATCGAAATTAAATACATATAAGCAACAAACGGAGTTGTTTTATTTAAAACAGGCCTAGAGCTCATAAAACAGAATAATATATATATTTATTCATTAGCGGCCAATAAACAAATTAATTAATATCTTTACAGTATAAAAGTAAATTATGTCAACATTCGACTCCAGTAATGATATGGTGCAACAAAATACAAAGATAAAATAAATTTTCAAAATGGGCGTAACTCCGCCCTTTTTCATTTAATTCGTCTAGAATACTTTTAATGCCATAAGTCGAACAAAAATTTACCAATCCTTGTGAAATTTGGTAGGGACATAGATTCTATATAACTAAGATTATTCGATAACTGTTTTCTGTGAAAATGGGCGAACTCGGTTGAAGCCACGCCCAGTTTTTATACACAGTCGACCGTCTGTCCTTCCGCTCGGCTGTTAACACGATAACTTGCGCAAAAACGATATATCTTAACTAAACTTAGTTCACGTATTTATCTGAAGTCACTTTATCTTGTTATAAAATATGGCCGAAATTCGACTATGACCACGCCCACTTTTCCGATATCAAAAATTACGAAAAATGAAAAAAATGCCATAATTCTGTACCAAATATAAAAAAAGAGATGAAACATGGTAACTGGATTGGTTTATTGACGCAAGATATAACTTAAAAAAAAACTTTGTAAAATGGGTGTGACACCTACCATATTAAGTAGAAGAAAATGAAAAAGTTCTGCAGGGCGAAACCAAAAGCCCTTGGAATCTTGGCAGGAATACTGTTCGTGGTATGACATATATAAATAAATTAGCGGTACCCGAAAGAAGATGTTCTGGGTCAGCCTGGTCCACATTTTGGTCGATATCTCGAAAACGCCTTCACATTTACAACTAAGGGCTACTCCCTTTTAAAACCCTCATAAATACTTTTAATTTGATACCCATATCGTACAAACACATTCTGGAGTCACCCCTGGTCCACCTTTATGGCGATATCTCGAAAAGGCGTCCACCTATAGAACTAAGGCCCACTTCCTTCTAAAATACTCATTAACACCTTTCATTTTATTCCCATGTCATACAAACACATTCCATGGTTACCCTAGGTTCATTTTGCTAAATGGTGATTTTCCCTTATTTTGTCTCCAAAGCTCTCAGCTGCGTATGTAATGTTCGGTTACACCCGAGCTTAGCCTTCCTTACTTGTTACATCTATAGATGTTTACGCTTAAACTTTATATGGACTGCTAAGCGTCAAACTTTATCTACTCTTTTGAAATTGCTGCGCATAAAATTAGTACTCCTAAATTTCAATCGCATTATACTCAGATGCAACTGAAAAATGTGTCTATGTTTCACCTCTACACTAATTCTATGTATCACCTCTAAAAATGGTATGTCTCCACTATTCATCGCAACCGATTCAGCTATATGTTATACACTATGGCCACCAGAGGTTTGTGTCTCCGCTTTTCGGTACACCCTGTGCTGTAGCTAGTTATTTAACCACTGCCGCTAGATGTGTCTCCTAAGCATTATCTAAGTGACGATGAGCGTTTTTTACGCGTAAACGTAGACGTATATGCGTGTAAAAAAAACATGGCTATTATTGCATTGTCATCGGGTTCTGAACTATATTCCATGTTTCAAGCTTGTAGCTTATCGGGAAGTTACTTAAATTTCAATTACAAAATTCTGTTCGCCCGGTCATTCAAGCCAAGCTAAATAAAAACTTTTAAAAACAAGCAAGAAAGTCGAATAGCGTTTTCTTTTCTGGCAAAGCTGTTACGATTTTTGTACGCTGCGCAAGGATTGTAAATATATTTTGTTCTATTAAAAAAACAGGTATTTCGTTCTTTTGTGAAAATTGTTACCTGCTCGCAAGGCAAAAGCGTTACACTTTTACCCTGCATAAAATGACAGTGTGGCAGTGTAACCCTGCCAAAGCAGCAGATCGTGACAATTTATTTTCGTAACTTCACAAATTTTTAGCGAAGAAAATTTAAATGAAGGCAATAATTGCTAATGAATTTTTATTATTATTGATAACGCGCTTGTGAGAATCAGCTGAAACACGGTGTAGCCATTTATATTCTTTTCATGCGCTATAAAAGTTGACACTTTTCAAGGGTAGGAGTAACTCAATTAAGGTTTTACCATTGATTTAAAAAATAAAACGCTATAAGTTCGGGTGAAACCCAACATAACATACCCACTGTCCTCTTGAAACGCTGTTATGGACCGGAGAGTTCAACCTAACCTAACTTAGTGCTATTATCAGCGTATCAAAATCATTTAAGGGTTTGAACATCTTAATTTTAATCGCATACCGAAAACGAAAAGTTGGTGTAGTTTTAGTTGAAACAACCACCAGGGAACAAGGCTCTCAACAAGTCGCTTATATTGGTCCACTGTAAGCACAGAAACCATGTACACTTACATCCGGCACATGAATGTAATGCTTTTAGCATCCTGTAAAATCATGGGGAAATATATTGTAACGAATTTGCTTGCAAATCCTCTTATTTGCAATCCTCTGCTAAGTTCGAATCACTAAACTGTTGAATAAATAACTCCAATTTGTAATAATGCAAAATGGCCTTTATTAAAGTACTTCACAATACACTCAAACTGTGCAACGAATAGCTTGCTTAATAACCACACTGATTGATAGCTCAACTCAAACTCTACTATTCAAAATAATACTGCTATTGCTCGCTAGATATCGTCTTAATCGCAACTGCTTGACAACTCAAATCAAACTGAAATACATTTTACTCGCTTGTGCCGCTTTTATAGTTTACGCTGCATACATCTAGGCTCTTCTATTTCCAGAACTTACCAACTATTTCGAGTGTTTATAGTTCTCATATAGTTTCTACTTGTTTACAATTTTCTACTTTTCAGCGTCTCTCAGATGTATGTGAGTTTGTAGTTTACAGTCTCTCGCACACACACAGGCGTATAAGTAAATGCATCTGTGTGTGACATCTCTCGGCTGCCTTATATATGTGTATACATGATTTGATTATTGACGTGAACATCGCTTAGCATCGCCTTAGTGATGGTATAGCTTAGGGATGCTAATATCCGTGACAATATATTCCGCTACAATAACAAAAACATATGGTGTCGCAACAAGACCCACAAGAAAAGCTTACGTCATACTGAGTGATGACCTTAACATATCTACGTCCGTTTTTAAACATTTTTGCGAATTTTTTAAATGAATAGCTTCCTAAAATCATTAGTTCCTAAATACGCGTCGACTGCATTCATTAATTCAAACAAAATTGTTGAAGAAAAAAAAAAACTTTACCCACAACTCGAGCTTGTGTTAAGTGTGGTGTAACATCAAATGTTGGAAACAATTTCTCAAACCAACCATTTACTCACACTTGTACACCGTAAACTATTTCCCTTTTAAATACTTTTCGTCGAATACATTTTGGTTAGTGTGAAGTTAACTTTTATTAAAAGTACCGAAAATGTTAAACAAGACCACAAACATTAAAAGCAGAAAGCTTAGCGGTGAACCCTAATAACCACAAAAACTATGAACGCGCTTTTAAGTCAAGTGTAGCACAAAACAGGAAGTGGCCAAGTAAAAACAGCAAAAAAACAAGTAAGGACGGGACTGTCTTAGGCTGTGCCGAAGACTTCATACCTTTCATGAATGGGGCTGAACAATAATCTTATCCCATTCGTAATCTCCAAATAATGCGCTGTATAAGATAAGAAATATATAGTGAACAGATGTACATATCTAAACGATTTTAAGATCGCGGGTTCGAATCGAGCTCAAGGCCTAACAATAATTATTTTATCATTATTATTGTTATGATAAATTTTTTCTTAATTGAAAAAATTATTTAATTAGAATAGAAGAAAGAAAAAATTTAGACAACTGCCAAAGCTCGTTGTATAGATCCATTTCGGGAACTGCTAAATTCCTTCATCGGCAACGTTTAGGCGCTGCTGCTATAACCATTCAGTCATCATAGCGGTTTTTTTGTTGTCGTCATTAATCCTACTTCTATTCTAGTTCTTGCCAATTGATATTCACAACACTGCGACATCTGTTGCAGAATGAATGTGGCAATGCTGCCATAGTGTCATATTTTATTGACACTTTTTCCCCGTGCTCTGGGATGTGTTAACAATTTTTGTTGTTATATCGGCCTACTGATTTGTAAGATCGAATCGAGCTCAAGGCCTAACAATAATTATTTTATCATTATTATTGTTATGATAAATTTTTTCTTAATTGAAAAAATTATTAAATTAGAATAGAAGAAAGAAAAAATCTTACAAATCAGTAGGCCGATATAACAACAAAAATTGTTAGACGATTTTAAGATAAATATAAAAAAAATGACAAAAAAAAACCCCTTATCTGAACGATCGGTTGTATGGGATATATACTATATATAGCTCCGATCAAAGTGATTTTTTTCAGAAAATCGTCTATGATATATAAAAATATATATCACCGAGTTTCACGTTTATACTTTCTAAATTAAGGGAGAAATGGCCAAAAATCTTTCTATCTGAACGATCGGTTGTATGGGATATATACTATATATAACTCCGATCAAAGTAATTTTTTCATGATATCTTCTATGATATATTGGAATATATATCACCGAGTTTCACGTTTATACTTTCTAAATTAAGGGATAAATGGCCAAAAATCTTTCTATCTGAACGATCGGTTGTTTGGGATATATACTATATATAGCTCCGATCAAAGTAATTTTTTCATGATATCTTCTATGATATATTAGAATATATATCACCGAATTTCACGTGTATACTTTCTAAATTAAGAGAGAAATGGCCAAAAATCTTTCTATCTGAACGATCGGTTGTATGGGATATGTACTATATATAGCTCCGACCAAAGTAATTTTTTCATGATATCTTCTATGATATATTAGAATATATATCACCGAGTTTCACGTTTATACTTTCTAAATTAAGGGAGAAATGGCCAAAAATCTTTCTATCTGAACGATCGGTTGTATGGGATATATACTATATATAGCTCCGATCAAAGTAATTTTTTCATGATATCTTCTATGATATATTGGAATATATATCACCGAGTTTCACGTTTATACTTTCTAAATTAAGGGAGAAATGGCCAAAAATCTTTCTATCTGAACGATCGGTTGTATGGGATATATACTATATATAGCTCCGATCAAAGTAAATTTTTCATGATATCTTCTATGATATATTAGAATATACATCACCGAGTTTCACGTGTACACTTTCTAAATGAAGGGAGAAATGGCCAAAAATCTTTCTATCTGAACGATCGGTTGTATGGGATATATACTATATATAGCTCCGATCAAAGTGCTTTTTTCAGAAAATCTTCTATGATATATACAAATATATATCACCGAGTTTCACGTTTATACTTTCTAAATTAAGGGAGAAATGGCCAAAAATCTTTCTATCTGAACGATCGGTTGTATGGGATATATACTATATATAGCTCCGATCAAAGTGATTTTTTCAGAAAATCTTCTATGATATATAAAAATATATATCACCTAGTTTCACGTTTATACTTTCTAAATTAAGGGAGAAATGGCCAAAAATCTTTCTATCTGAACGATCGGTTGTATGGGATATATACTATATATAGCTCCGATCATAGTGATTTTCTCAGAAAATCTTCTATGATATATACAAATATATATCACCGAGTTTCACGTGTATACTTTCTAAATTGCGGCAGGAATGATCACAATCGTCTTCTCTTAAAGATCGGTTGTATGGAAGATATATGTTATAGTGGTCCGATCCTACCGGATCCGACAAATGTCTAATATAACACAAAAATACATCTTTGTGCCAAATTTCATTGAGATATCCCAAATTGGAGGGACTAGTTTGCGTTCAAACAGACAGACGGACGGACAGACGGACGGACGGACATGTTTATATCAACTCAGTTCGTCGCCCTGATCAATTCGGTATACTTAATGGTGAGTCTATCTTCTATATTTCTCAACGTTACAAACATCGGACCAAAGTTAATATACCATTTCATGTTCATTAAAGGTATAAAAAGCCAAGAAAACCAATTAAGGAAGGCTAAGTTCGGGTGTAACCGAACATTACATACCCAGCTGTGGACTTGAAATGCTGTTTTTGATTGCTTTGTGTGGTTAATAGTGTTATAAGGCTACGTTATAAGACCTTTGGGAAAAGTGGGAGTGGTCTTAAACCAATTTTGATTATCTTCAATAGTTTATATAATTTGGTAAGGATAGTGTCTTTGCCAAATTTCAATGTGACATCTTTAACGGATTTTGATGTACGGCTTGACAAACTTCCAAATTTTCTTCTTATAAATGTGGGTGTTGCCACGCACATATTCCAAAATTTTTCAAAATTCATGTTTTGCATCATAAGACCAATCCTCCTATCAAATTCCATTAGCTAAGCGGTATTTGTTTTTGAATTATTTAATTTTTCTATATTTTCGATATCCAAAAAGTGGGCGTGGTTATCGTCCGAGTTCGCTCATTTTCAATACCAATCTTTTCTGGATACAGTTAAGCCCGTATGCCGAATTTGGTGAAGATATCTCAATATTTGCTCAAATTATCGTGTTAACGGACAGACAGACGGACGGGCGGATGAACATGGCTTAATCAAATTTTCGATACTGATGTATTTGATATATGGAAGTATATATCTTCCTGGTTTCCTTCATAGCTGTACAACCGTTAACCGTTATCCAATCAAAGTTATAATACCCTGTGTAAAAGTACAGCTGGGTATAAATGTTGCATGAGAGCTTAGAGGTAAAGTTTGCATTTCTTTTTAAAGGTATATATATACTTACATACATGTGCACATAAGTGCATATGTTGTATTGAAAGTAATTTTGCTTGTTTGTCATAAAAAAGAAAGAAAAAAAACTATAGAAAAGTCAGCGTTTGCACTGCAAAGAAATACTAAAGTCAATGACCGCTTAAGGGTAAGAAGAAATAAGAAATGCTATGGCGCTTACAATTTAAAAGCAACAACAACATTAAGCTCGTGTTGACATTTCTGGCGCGTGCAATGATTTGTTAGCTATTTCAATTTACATAAAAATATCATGGCAAAATGTAATCTCATTTATGCAAAATCTTTGTTTGTGTTGGCATTTGTAATG
Organism: Eurosta solidaginis; assembly: GCF_040869045.1. NCBI lineage: Eukaryota > Metazoa > Arthropoda > Insecta > Diptera > Tephritidae > Eurosta > Eurosta solidaginis. The sequence continues at coordinate 46,736,933 of NC_090321.1, read as the reverse complement.
GAATCCTAATTGTTTTCTTACTTTCATTCAACGTGCGCTATAAATTACAAACAGCTAAGCAATTATGCTAATTGGTACAAAATAGAAGAATTTTTGTTTTGATTTACATACATGAAAGTGATATATCAAGGTATGATTGGATGGTTCTTGCTAGACTATCCTTTTCCGACCATGCCCATATCAGCTTCAGTATCCCCCTTAAGAGGTTGCAGAAAGAACGAACCTTTAGAAAACCTAGCTCAACGAACTGAACGAAATGCCAGAGACATGAAAACATTAAATTGGGACAACCCAAAGAGCGTGCTACTGTGAAGGAACTGGTAGAGTCCAATGATTTCCTAATAAAGACGCATAGGAACGCGTATAACAGAGCTTGTCCTCTAACATGATTCAGAAGAAAAGCAAAGCCGCCGTGGTGATGCAATGCAGTCTAAGAAGAGTGGTAATAGAAACATTTAAGCTGGAAAATGGCGCGGAAAGCGAAGCGTACCGGGACGTGTATATGGATCTGTTGAGGGTCTACAAGCGTGGAATTTGCAGGGAAAATTGAGTCTCATGGCAAAATTTCTGTGCAGGCAACGAGTGCTTCAGCGAAACAGCGCTACTGAGGAGAGTTCTAGCAAGAGTAAATATAGTCCAGGGACTAATAAAGACAGAGAACGTGGAATAGTCGTGAAATAGTGTGAAGTCCTTTGAGGTGCTTATCGATACACATTAACCAATGGAAGGTGATTCAGAAGAGCCATCAGACAGCGCTTACACTTCGATCACGAAGCGGGTAGTGCCGGGCTTGGTAACCGATACCAAGATCGAATGGGAGGTTGCAGAATTTTCCATAGGGGCATAAGACTGAATCATGTTCCGCACTCTTGGAGAGCTGTTCATGTAGCTTTTCTACCAAAGGCGCAGAAGATCGATCATATGTGCCCTTAAGACTACATTCAAGGGGTTGCTCAGCGCAATACAAAGCTTTAAATTATCAACACCACCTACCCGAGGGGAATCCTGTTACAAATATGAATGCATCATACATATATTTAGCAGGCGAGGCTCTGGTGACCCCAAGTTCCTCATGGAACTAGAAGGCAGGTGGCGGTATGGCCAAGAAAGTTTAATGTGGTCATATTAATGGTTCCCGAGATGGTCGGGCTAGCAACTCAAAGGTGCTTGTTACCAAAAGCCAAATGATAACATCGATAACACCCCAAAACATAGTCGATGTGTCTTAATTGTTAATACAACAACAACTATAGACGCATTAGCTTATCATCGTTTCTGCATAAGGTATTTGGATTTAACTAATACCAAAACTGGTTGACGTTAATAAATTGTTCGATACAGACTTGAGAACCTAAGAGAAAACAAGTAAGGTTCGGGTGTAACCGGACCTTATATACTCAGCTGCCGAATTACAGCTTGCAAAACTTTTAAATTACCATCTTTTAAAAGTGGGCGGTGCAACGCCCATTGTCTAAAATTTTACTAATATTCTATTCTGCGTCATAAGGTCAACCCACCTACCAAGTTTCATCTCTTTATCCGTCTTTGCTATTGAATTATCGCACTTTTTCGGTTTTTCGAAATTTTCGAAATCGAAAAGTGGGCGTGGTTATAGTCCGATTTCGTTCATTTTAAATAGCGATCTGAGATGAGTGCCCAGGAACTTACACACCACATTTCGTGTTTACGGACAGACGGACGGACGTGGCTAATGAAATTCTTTTTTCGCCCAGATCATTTCGATATATAGAAGCCTATATCTATCTCGATTAGTTTATGCCGGTATGGGGTACCGTTATGCGAACAAAATTAATATACTCTGTGAGCTCTGCTCAACTGAGTGTTAAAAGATGTAGACTGTATGGACTACATGGGATTAAGAAATCCCTCCTACGGGCTCAAGGATCAGATTGGCGAAACTTTCTAATTTTCTTCTATAGAGTACCAAGAACCAGAAAGCACTTTAGTGTGCGAAATAAAATAGTTCTTACTCTCTACTCCAAAAATATATAGAATGGAAAAGGGGAAATTAATATGATAATGAGAATAAAAGGATGAGAGATAGAAGAAAGATGGCGGACGAAGTTAAACATTAAAAGAGCAAAAGGAAAAAAGAAGAAGAAATAATATGAAAAGAGAAGAAGAAGAATGGAGAATGGAGAAGAGCTACGGAAAAAATCGCATCAAAAGAAGATGAAGAGGATGGATAAGAAGGGATAACGAAGGTGGAGAAATGAAAGGAACGAAGAGATATAAAGAAAAAGAATAAAGAAGAAAATAAGAGAAGCAGAGAAATAAGTAAAGCAATGAAAAAAAAGACGAGGAAGAATTCGAAAAAGTAAATAAAAGAAGAGAAAAAAACGAAAAATAGATTAAGGAGAGCGGAATAGGGAAAAGGAAAAAGAAAGAATAGAATAGAGGAGAGATAAGAAACTAAGAAGTAACTCTCAATGGTGGAACGACGAACTGGTCTTTTAATTCCATTTAATGGGCTGTTCACGTACGTGTGCTTATCACGTTGTACCGTCGGTCGTGGTGACGTGAATAGAGAATACTCTAATCCAAGATATTGTGGCGAATATTAGCAGCTTTGTACATCACTATGTTGCTACTAAATAAATGCCCAACAACAATAAAGCAAGCAGCCACAGTTATGTACATGAACTCATCAAATCATGCAGCCACACATACACATAACCAACAGCTTAAAGCAAAGAGATTATTTCACATACACATCACGTTATCATCAGCTAGAAGCAGAAATTGTTGCTCACGCATACACAGGCAAATAGCTAAATAACCTAGTATGAGATACAACTGTTCCAGAAGGCATTTACGTGAAAAGTGTAGACCTTAGGAGATATATGCGAACGAGGCAACAGAGGGTATAAAAGCAGCGCAAGCAGAGGAATAATAATCAGTTTGATTTTAACATGCTTTTAGTGAAACACGCGAGTAATTAATTTGTGAAGTACTATGCCCAAAGTAGTCTAAATAAAGCACATTTGGCTATACTGAATATTTGAGTTATTTATTCGACAGCTCAGCGATTTGAACGTTAACAGAAGCTGCATAATTATCAGGAATTTCCAAAATTCGTTACAATATTTTATACCACTCAAAATGCACATTGACATAGTAAGCTGCATCTTGGACTTTGTTTCAAAAATGCTATTTCTCAATATTTGTAGTGTGGTTTTGAGACGAATTCTGAGACAATTTGTGTTAGATTGTAAACGCTGGTCGAGAAGGAATTCACATAGTCTACAGAGTGTTAGCAAGAGTATTTTCGTAAAAAAAAAAATTAAAAACTATTAAAAAATATGCTCAAACCCTATACACTTATAGCACTTTGTGTTTGTTTTGCCCTGTTCATAGCACTCCCATATGCCCTCACACATAAGATCGATTCATGTGAAAGTGCCTGAATTTCACATTGTAAGGAATTTACTTGCAATTCCCCTTATTTGCAATCTTCTACTAAGTTCGAATCACTAAATTGTTGAGTAAATAACTCCAATATTGAATAATGGAAAAATGGCCTTTATTAAAGTACTTCACAATAACACTTATACTTTGCAACTAGCTTGCTTAATAACCAAACTGACTGATAGCTTAAATGAAACTGATCTCTCGCCTCCACTGTTGTCGCCCTTTTATACTGTCCGACCTCTTCGTTGCATATTTCTAGGCTTTTCTAATTCCAGAACTTACTAGTTAGTTATAAATTTCTCAGCTACAACTACAGATGTATAATTTGTATAGCTTCTCTCATACCCCATGCGCTTGTATGTGTGAGCGATACTTCCACAATCACAATTGCATACCTTTAGGAGCATTTCATATAAGATATCTGCATGTGCTTGTGCGTTGCTTCTCCGCCGCGTGCACGCGTATGTGTAGACATAATGATTGAATTATTGATGTGAATTTACGTCACTGCTTAGCATCGGCCTAGAGATGGCAGTACCTCCTAGTGCCGCCAACATTCGTAACAATATGAAAGTGCAAAGAAAAACCCGTCCATATGAAGCGAAGGCACTTCGGTATTCAAATCTACACTAACACATTGACACCAAACAATTTTTCAAAAATATTGTCGCACTGAGAAAATTTTTTTTTTCAAAATTTATTGATTGAGGGTATCGTCAAAATTCTTTAGACATTTAAAATAATTTTTTTTTTCTATATAAAAAAGTTTCAATATACTTATAATTTTGTACATCTATTGTGATTTGCACTTCCATATATACAGTTTTGAACAGCACTCTTTATAGGTATTAAATGTCATATTAAATATTGCATTCGACATCTTTCATATTTGCTTGGTTGAACTAAGTAGCTGCGCAATTTATCGCATAACTGATTTTTAATAACTAAGCCTCTTTTACATATCTTCTTTGAATATTCAGTAAACGGAAATAAAAATTCATGTCACGTCTTATTAATACAGCAACATAACAGCCGCATTGGAAAATGAAATTCATCCTAAAAGATTCTTGTTTTGTGTTTTTTTCCTTCATCACCATCAACACATCAGCAAATAACGCAAAACAAGAGTCAAAAATTTCCGATCGGAAATTTTATACAGCAAATAATCTCATTTTAGCTATCAAATATTTTTATTTTTGTTTTTCAAAAGCACTCATGCATGGCATTTATCTTTAAACAAATACTAACATATGTATGTAAATAGAAGCCAAGTGCATGGAACATTTTTGTTTTAGAATTCATATTTTTGTTACATACGGAAAATTAAAGAAAAAAACGACAAATGTATTAAAATGTCCCAGTTGTAAATTCATGCATGAAACATCGATATTTGAGGCATGCATTGGAGCTATGTATGCATGCCAGTTTAAATGCATGTTTATTTCTTTTTAACACGTCTAGTTTCTCAGGAAGCATGCATACTCTATTACCCCTTTTGTACTACTTCTGTATGCATATTGTTGTATTAATGCCGAATGCATACAAAAGCATTAGAAAAGCATGTATACCATCCATATCCATACTTATTTTTTATACGTACAAAAGTACCATCCCTGCATTGATCATGCGATTTTTAATATACATATGTAATTACAATAACAACAACATTGATATAATGATAGATGACGCAACCTAAAGTCGTCAACTTGCGTTATAAGGACCATCAATACAGCATATTTTTTTTTTTGCCGGTTTGGCCATATCAATGATCATCCTGGGCCAAACGGTTGGCGTTCGTCATTAGTCATCGATATATTCCAAGTTTATTGCCCCAATTTGCCTAATATCTCATAAGTTATTCATATCCTGGAGTACTTTAAAAAAAAGGGATTCTTTCAAGTTTATATATTTCGTATACAAATTAATACGAATAAATTCACCAATAAAAAAAAAAAAAAATAAAATAAAATAAATGTAAGGCGCGATAACCTCCGAAGAGATCTAAGGCCGAGCTTCTCTTCCAATTTGCGTCGTGCTCCTCTTGTTTTTCCCTACAAATTGGCCGGACGGGAGCTAGATGTTTTATGCCGACTCCGAACGGCATATGCAAGGCAGATGAGTTTTCACTGAGAGCTTTTCATGGCAGAAATACACCCGGAGCGCTTGCCAAACACTGCCGAGGGGCGACCCCGCTTAGAAAAATTTTCCTCTAATTGAAAAACCGTATTTCTAAAATTTTGATGTTGCTTTGCCCGGGGTGCGAACCCAGGGTATACGGTGTGGTAGGCGGAGCACGCTACCATCACACCACGGTGGCTGCCAAATTATATATATACATACATACGATCATTGATACAACATGCATGTTTCATGCATGCATAGAACTTTTTCCACTCGGGTACCAATAAATTGCTCATACATACTTTTTCAGTAATACAGCACTCATACTTTTTGTGCACTCAGAAAAAAAAGTTCCACTACGCATACCCAAAAAAATAATTTTCGAGCCTGCGAAAACAAAATAGCAGAAGGGTAAATTTTTCGACCAAAACACTCCCCAAAACCCAAAAAATATTTTTTTTTTCAAAATTTCAGAAATGTTCGGAAATATTCCATAAATGTTGGGAAATGCATTGCAAGAAAGGGGCCACGCCCATTTTTGCCCATTCTTTTCCCATTTCTTGTTATAATGGCACAAAATACGATAGGTAAAAAACTATTTTTCGCTAAGATTTTACTTATTATTTTTGTCTACGACCCTTTTTAAACTCGTTTATATAAAAGTGGGCGTGGTGCTTAACCCATCTTATTCATTTTTACTAGAAATATTTCGTGCTATAAGCAAAATATGTGTACCCAATTTTGTTACGATATGTAAATTTTTCTTCGAGTTATGGCTCCCGAAACATTGAAAATTGCTTAGACAAAAAAGGAGCGGTGCCACACCCATTTACAAAAATTTTTGTGCTTTCCAATTTAATGTTATAATTCAATTTAGAAAGTAAAATTCTATTGACACAAAGCTCTTTTTCGTTAAGATATAGCTTATTATTTTCGTCTACAACCCTTTTAAAAATCTTTTGTATAAAAGTGGGCGTGGTCTTTAAACGATCTCGTCCATTTTTTTTGAAAATATTTCTTGCTATAGGGAAAATTTGTTCACCAAAATTTATTACGATCCGTTAAGTTTTTTTTCGAATTATGGCTCCCGAAACATAGACAATTGCTTAGTCATAAAAGGGGCGGTACCACGCCCATTTTTTAAATTTGAAGGTTTTCCTATTTATTGATATAAATCCACTTGGGAAATGAAATACCATTGATATAAAGCTCTTTTTTGCAAAGACATAGCTTATTTTATTCGTCCACGACCCTTTTAAAAATCTTCTTCAAAGCATTCCCTATAGTAAAGGCAACCTCTCTGCCGAAGTTTGTTAGGAGAGGTTTAACGATTTTTGATTTATGATTAACAATATTTGTAAAATTGGTTTTATCACAAGTAGGCCGTGCCACGCCCATTTTAAAAAAAATTTCAAATTATTATCAAGAGTATCAATATCAGTCCACAGGTCAAATATTCAACACTACGCATTCAACACTCAACATTCTGGGTCTAATATTTACTAAATAATTAGGGTTTTTGTGTTTTCCAAAATGTTATATATATAAAAAGTGGGCGTGGTTATCATCCGATTTCACTCATTTTCAATACCGATCTATTCTGGACCCAGATAAGCCCGTATACCGGATTTGGTGAAGATATCTTAATATTTGCTCAAGTTATCGTGTTAACTGACGGTCAGATGGACGGACGGGCTTAATCAAATTTTTTTTCGATACTGACGATTTTGATATATGGAAGTATGTATATATCTATCTTGATTCCTTTATACATACCTGTACAACCAGCCATTATTTTACCAAAGTTAATATAATACGCGTGAAAAGCACGCTGAGTTTAAAAATACATATATATTTAAAAAAAAAGTTCCGAATTAAAAAAAATAAATTATTTTCATGGAATGCTACATATACATGTATACTCATACATATGTATGCAGTATTCGGTAAACAGTGTTTAAGTGGAATGAAATTGAAGAAGCATAAAACCATTATTGCTCCTAGATGTCTGGAATTTAATATTCTTAAAATAAAACATAAAAATCATCACAACATACATACATACATATGCACATGCTTACATTCATATGTTATGCATAGCGTAAATGCGAATATTATGTAAACATGTTAGTACATAAACGCAAAGTCCCGACGCGCTGTCTGTCAAATATTTGCTCCCAATGGAATGCGATTTTGTATTGCTTTGACAGCAAGTAAGCAATGCCGAATTAAGCTGGAAAAAAATTATGCAAGAAAATTGGTTATACTTCTGGTAGCAGAAAATTAAGATAAGTGGTTCGGTATTTTTTTATTAAACTATTAAAAACAACATATCAGTTTTGTTATTCTTGAATTAACATTTACTCAGTTAAATTGATCGCATTATGCTTGATCCGTAGTTTCTTGTCAAAAGGACAAACTTTTATAGCCGCTTCAACAGAAAAAAACTTTTTGTTTCAAGTTTAAAATATTCTCAATCAATCTAACTAATTTTTTCTGTTAAAAGAACTGATTACTTTGGTCACTTCAACACCGCCGCACAACTGTCAATGTTGTGTAAATGCATGAGCTTACTCCTTTGTTCGAATGACTATCGAGCCAAAGAAATATCTGTAATATCAAAAGCCACTGTGGTATTTTATCAGTTTTCATTGGTGTTTATACTCAGTTGAGCAGAGCTCACAGAGTATATTAACTTTGATTGCATAACGGTTGGTTGTACAGGTATAAATCGAGATAGATATAGACTTCCATATATCAAAATCATCAGTATCGAAAAAAAATTCGATTGAGCCATGTCCGTCCGTCCGTCCGTCCGTCCGTCTGTCCGTTAACACGATAACTTGAGTAAATTTTGAGGTATCTTGATGAAATTTGGTACGTAGGTTCATGGGCACTCATCTCAGATCACTATTTAAAATGAACGATATCGGACAATAACCACGCCCACTTTTTCGATATCGAAAATTTCGAAAAATCGAAAAAGTGCGATAATTCATTACCAAATACGCATTAAGCGATGAAACTTGGTAAGTGAGTTGAGCTTAAGACGCAGAATAGAAATCTAGTAAAATTTTGGACAATGGGCGTGGCACCTCCCACTTTTAAATGAAGGTAATTTAGAAGTTTTGCAAGCTGTAATTTGTCAGTCGTTGAAGATATCATGATGAAATTTGGCAGGAACGTTACTCTTATTACTTTATGTCTGCTTAAAAAAAATTAGCAAAATCGGAGAACGACCACGCCCACTTTTAAAAAATTTTTTTTTTAAATTCAAATTTTAAAAGAAAAGTTAATATCTTTACAGCATATACGTAAATTATGCCAACATTCAACTCCAGTAATAATATGGTGCAAAAAAATATAAAAATAAAAGAAAATTTCAAAATGGGCGTGGCTGCGCCCTTTTTCATTTAATTTGTCTAGGATGCTTGTAATGCCATAATTCGAACAAAAATTAACCAATCCTTGTGAAATTTGGTAGAGGCTGAGCTTCTAGGACGGTAACTGTTTTCTGTGAAAAAGGGCGAAATCGGTTGAAGCCACGGCCAGTTTTTATACACAGTCAACCGTCTGCCCTTCCGCTCGGCCGTTAACACGATAACTTGAGCAAAAATCGATATATCTTTACTAAACTTAGTTCACGTACTTACCTGAACTCACTTTGTCTTGGTATAAAAAATGGCCGAAATCCGACTATGACCACGCCCACTTTTTCGATATCGAAAAATAAAAAAAATGCCATAATTATATACCAAATACGAAAAAATGGATGAAACATGGTAATTGTATTGGTTTATTGACGCAAAATATAACTTTAGAAAAAAACTTGGTAAAATGGGTGTGACACCTACCATATTAAGTAGAAGAAAATGAAAAAGTTTTGCAGGGCGAAATCAAAAGCCCTTGGAATCTTGGAAGGAATACTGTACGTGGTATTACATATATAAATAAACTAGCGGTACCCGACAGATGATGTTCTAGATCAATCTGGTCCACATTTTGGTAGATATCTCGAAAACGCCTTCACATATACAACTAAGGGCCACTCCCTTTTAAAACCCTCATTAATACCTTTAATTTGATACCCATATCGTACAAACACATTCTAGAGTCACCCCTGGTCCACGATTATGGCGATATCTCGAAAAGGCGTTCACATATAGAACTAAGGCCCACTCCTTTTTAAAATACTCATTAACACCTTTCATTTGATACCCATATCGTACAAAAAAATTCTAGAGTCACCCCTGGCCCACCTTTATGGCGATATCTCGAAAAGGCATCCACCTATAGAACTAAGGCCCACTCCCTTTTAAAGTACTCATTAACACCTTTTATTTGATACCCATATCGTACAAACAAATTCTAAAGTCACTCCTGGTCCACCTTTATAGCGATATCTCGAAAAGGCGTCCACCTATAGAACTAAGGTCCACACCCTTTTAAAATACTCATTAACACCTTTCATTTGATACCCATATCGTACAAACAAATTCTAAAGTCACTCCTGGTCCACCTTTATGGCGATATCTCGAAAAGGCGTCCACCTATAGAACTAAGGCCCACACCCTTTTAAAATACTCATTAGCACCTTTCATTTGATACCCATACCGTACAAACGCATTCTAGAGTCACCCCTGGTCCACGTTTATGGCGATATCCCGAAAAGGCGTCCACCCATAGAACAAAGGCCCACTCCCTTTTAAAAAACTTATTACACTTTTCGTTTGACATCCATATTGTACAAACGCATTCTAGAGTCAACCCAGGTCCACTTTTATAACGATATTCCGAAAAGGCGTCCACCTATAGAACTAAGGCCCACTCCCTTTTAAAATACTCATTAACACCTTTCATTTGATACCCATATAGTACAAACAAATTCTACAGTCACCCCTGGTCCACGTTTATGGCGATATCTCGAAAAGGCGTCCACATATAGAACTAAGGCCCACGCCCTCTTAAAATACTCATTAACACCTTTCATTTGATACCCATATCGTACAAACAAATTCTAAAGTCACTCCTGGTCCACCTTTATGGCGATATCTCGAAAAGGCGTCCACCTATAGAACTAAGGCCCAAGCCTTTTTAAAGTACTCATTAACACCTTTCATTTGATACCCATATCGTACAAAAAAATTCTAGAGTCACCCCTGGCCCACCTTTATGGCGATATCTCGAAAAGGCATCCACCTATAGAACTAAGGCCCACTCCCTTTTAAAGTACTCATTAACACCTTTTATTTGATACCCATATCGTATAAACAAATTCTAGAGTCACCTCTGGTCCACCTTTATGTCGATATCTCGAAAAGGCATCCACCTATAGAACTAAGGCCCACACCCTTTTAAAATACTCATTAACACCTTTCATTTGATACCCATATCGTACAAACAAATTCTCGAGTCAGGCCTGGTCCACCTTTATGGCGATATCCCTAAATGGCGTCCATCTATAGATCTATGGCCCACTTCCTCTTAAAATACTCTTTAATACCTTCCATTTGATACACATGTCATACAAACACATTCCAGGGTTACCCTAGGTTCCTTTTACAACATGGTGATTTCCCTCACTTTGTCTCCACAGCTCTCAACTGAGTATGTAATGTTCGGTTACACCCGAACTTAGCCTTCCTTACAGTTTTTAGTTTGACTTTAATAACTGTTAGTAAAACCACCAAAGCTGATGTTGTTGTTGTTGTTGTAGCAATGCTCGCCCCACCTAATAGCCGCGACCGACCACAAATTGTCATCAATACCCTCTAACGGGAGTCCAAGGAAACTTGCCGTTTCAACAGGGGTGGACCATAAGGAAAGGGGTGTTAGAGGCGTTGGTTCCACATTACAATTGAAGAGATGATTGGTGTAATGTGTGGGGCACATTGCACGCGGGGCATACATTTTGTATATCGGGGTTGATTCTGGATAGGTAAGAGTTTAACCTGTTACAGTATCCAGAACGAAGTTGAGCAAGAGTGGCACGCGTTTCCCTGGGGAGTATGCGTTCCTCTTCCGCAAGCTTTGGATAATTTTCGTTAAGTACTGGATTCACCGGGCAATTCCCGGCATAAATGTCCGACGCCTGTTTATGGAGTTCACCAAGGACCTGCTTGTGTTTTTTCACTTCATACGGCTGGGTTCTCAGGTGCCGTATTTCCTCAAAATGCTTACGGAGATGACTTTTTAAGCCCCTAGGCGGTGCTGGTTCATCAATCAGATGTTTGTTGGGATGCCCAGGTTTCTGGCTATTCAACAGGAACTGTTTGGTCAGCATCTCATTTCTCTCCCTGATGGGGAGTATTCTCGCCTCATTATGCAGATGGTGTTCTGGGGACATAAGAAGACAGCCCGTGGCGATTCTGAGAGCAGTATTTTGGCAGGCCTGTAGTTTCTTCCATTGGGCAATTTTTAGGCTTGGCGACCATATGGGTGACGCGTAGCACGTAATCGGCTGGCTAATTGCTTTGTATGTAGTCATGAGCGTTTCTTTATCTTTTCCCCAAGTACTGCCAGCGAGGGATTTGAGGATTTTATTATGACTCTGAATTCTCGGAACAATTGCGGCTGCGTGCTCACCAAAATGTAGATCCTGATCAAACGTCACACCCAAGATTTTGGGGTGTCGGACAGTCGGTAGCGTAGTGCCATCGACGTGGATGTTCAAAATGGTCGACATTTGGGGCGTCCATATTGTAAATAAGGTCGCGGAAGATTTAGTTGGTGATAATGCCAGGTTTCGCGAGGCGAAAAAGCTGGAGAGATCAGGGAGGTAGCCGTTTATTTTATTGCATAGCGCATCGATCTTTGGGCCTGGGCCTGTGGCCATTATTGTGCAGTCATCGGCGTAGGAAACGATTGTGACTCCTTCCGGTGGTGAAGGTAGCTTAGATATGTAGAAATTAAACAAAAGTGGGGATAGGACACCACCCTGTGGCACCCCCTGTTTAATTCTCCTTGGTTTTGATGTTTCGTTTCTAAATTGCATCGATGCCTGCCGACCACCCAGATAATTTGCGGTCCACCTTTTAAGACATGGGGGAAGGGTAGACCCTTCCAGGTCCTGCAGTAACGAGCCATGGTTGACCGTATCAAAAGCTTTTGATAGGTCTAGCGCTACGAGTACTGTTCTATGGTGGGGGTATTGATTTAAACCACAATTTATATGGGTGCTAATGGCATTTAGCGCGGTGGTAGTGCTATGGAGTTTTCTGAAGCCATGCTGTTGGGGGGCTAGCTGCAAATTTGCTTGGAAATAAGGGAGCAAAATGGCTTCAAGCGTCTTTGCCACTGGCGATAGGAGAGATATCGACGATACGACTCACCTATGTTAGCTGGTTTCCCAGGCTTTAGTAGCGGGACCACCTTCGCCATTTTACATTTCTCAGATATGACAAAGGTGGAAAGAGACAGATTGAAGACATGCGCTAAATATTTGAACCCCTCTTTCCCTAGGTTTTTAAGCATCGGCATGGCTATGCCGTCTGGGCCCACTGCTTTGGATGGTTTAGCACGACCAATGGCGCCCTCAACCTCTTTAGCGGTGATGGTGATTGGTGACGCGCTGAATTTGTGTTTATGTGCGCGTCTATTGGCTCTCCGTCTATCTTTGTCGACCATAGGATGCATTATATATTGTCGGCAGAAAGCGCTCGCGCATTTTTTCGCGTCCCACAGCACTTTGTCGCCAAAGGCGATGAAAACTTTGTCTTTGTGCTTAGTCGGATTCGATAGGAACTTTACGGTCACTGTGGTGTAATGGTAGCGTTCTACGCCTATCACCGCCGATATCCTGGGAACAAGGCATAGAAAAAGCAACATCAAAATCTTTAGAAAAAAGTGTTTCCTTTTTTTAACAGAGCTATGACTGTAATTTGATGAGCAGCTTTGATTCAACTGCTATTGAGATTGAATTGACCCGTAATTCGGTTGATTTTACCAGTTTTTCCCTTTCAGTGTAGCATTTTTATTATATTAGGTGAAAAAAAGAGAAAAGTTGAATTTTCCAGAAAAACTTGGCTTCAGGTACTTCTACTGTATAGTCACCAAGTAAAGGCTCTTAATAATAACTAGAATTACATCCAGTTCAAACACCGCAAACGGCACACTAGTTATACTTCCCTTCACTTTCTTACCTTTCCTTTCCTTTCATCTCCTTTCCTTTTGTTTTATTTTCCTTTTCATTGTGTTGTTTTTCTCTTTCCATTTTATAAATTTCTTTATTTTATTTTCCTCTCCCTCGGCTTTCTTTCCTTTCCCCTCCCCCCCTTTTCCCTCCGCCCCTTTATTTTCATTACCTTTCCGTTTTTTATTTTATTTCTTTTTTTATTTTATTTAATTTTTGTTTATTTTATTTTTGTTATTATTTGTTTTTTTTATATATATTATTTTATTTGACTTTATTTGAATATTTTTTTATTTATTTAATTCTACTTAATTAAATTTTTTTTCACTTTAAATTATTTTTTTTTTTCTTATTTCTTTATTTTATTTTACTTTATTTTATTTAATTTTATATTTATTTATTTTATTTCATTTTTCTGGCGGCCGCCGTGGTGTTATGGTAGCGTGCTCCGCCCCCAGTCCACGCTCCTGGAAAAGCAACATCACAATTTTAGAGACAAGTTTTTTCAATTAGACGAACACTTTTCTAAGCGGGGTCGCCGCTCGGCGGTGTTTGGCAGTGTATTTCTGCTATGTAAAGCTCTCAGTAAAAACTCTTCTGCCTTTCAGATGCCGTGCGGAGTCGGCAAAAAACAAGTAGGTCCCATCACGCCAATTTCTAGTAAAAATTAAAAAAGAGCACGACGCAAATTGGAAGTGAAGCTCGGAATAAAATCTCTTCGTAGGTTATCGCGCCTTACATTTATTTTTTATTTATTTTATTTTGTTCTGGTTTATTTTTTTTTTGTTTATTTTATTTTTGCTATTTTTATTTGGTTTTACTTTATATTATTTTCTTATTTTATTTATTTTACTTTAAATTAATATATTTTTATTATTTTTTTTTATTTCTTTATTTTTTTAATTTTTTTTTTATTTATTTCACTTTATTTTGTGGTATTTGATTTTATTTTTTATTTATTAAATTTTGTTTTATTTTATTTGATTTTTGTTTTTTAACACTATATTATATTTTTTAATTTTATTTTATTCAATTTTTATTTTATGTATTTTTATTTTATTTTGTTTTATTTTTTTTTATTTATTTCATTGTTTCAAATAATTTGCGCTTTTTTTAATTTTATATTACTTATTTTATTTTATCTGATTTTAATTTATCTGATTTTATTTTATTTCATTTCATTTTATTTTATCTGATTTTATTTTATTTCATTTTATTATATTTTATTTTATTTTATTTTAATTAATTTTTATTTATTTCATTTTATTTTATCTGATTTTATTTTATTTTATTTTATATGATTTTATTTTATTTTATTTTATTTCGTTTTATTTTATTTTCTTTTATTTTATTTTATTTTATTTTATTTTATTTTATTTTATTTTATTTTATTTTATTTTATTTTATTTTATTTTATTTTATATTTATTTATTTTATTTCATTTTTCTGACGGCCGCCGTGGTGTTATGGTAGCGTGCTCCGCCCCCAGTCCACGCTCCTGGAAAAGCAACATCACAATTTTAGAGTCAAGTTTTTTCAATTAGACGAACACTTCTAAGCGGGGTCGCCGCTCGGCGGTGTTTGGCAGTGTATTTCTGCTATGTAAAGCTCTCAGTAAAAACTCTTCTGCCTTTCAGATGCCGTGCGAAGTCGGCAAAAAACAAGTAGGTCCCATCACGCCAATTTCTAGTAAAAATTAAAAAAGAGCACGACGCAAATTGGAAGTGAAGCTCGGAATAAAATCTCTTCGTAGGTTATCGCGCCTTACACTTATTTTTTATTTATTTTATTTTGTTCTGGTTTATTTTTTTTTGTTTATTTTATTTTTGCTATTTTTATTTGGTTTTACTTTATATTATTTTCTTATTTTATTTATTTTACTTTAAATTAATATATTTTTATTATTTTTTTTTATTTCTTTATTTTTAAATTTTTTTTTTTATTTATTTCACTTTATTTTGTGGTATTTGATTTTATTTTTTATTTATTTAATTTTGTTTTATTTTATTTGATTTTTGTTTTTTAACACTATATTATATTTTTTAATTTTATTTTATTCAATTTTTATTTTATGTATTTTTATTTTATTTTGTTTTATTTTATTTTTTTATTTATTTCATTGTTTCATATAATATGTGCTTTTTTTAATTTTATATTACTTATTTTATTTTATCTGATTTTAATTTATCTGATTTTATTTTATTCCATTTCGTTTTATTTTATCTGATTTTATTTTATTTCATTTTATTATATTTTATTTTATTTTAATTAATTTTTATTTAATTCATTTTATTTTATCTGATTTTATTTTCTTTTATTTTATATGATTTTATTTTATTTTATTTTATTTCATTTTATTTTATTTTATTTTATTTTATTTTAGTTTATTTTATTTTATTTTAGTTTATTTTAATTTATTTCATTTTATTTTAATTTATTTTATTTCATTTCATTTTATTTTGTCTTATTTTATTTTATTTTATTTTTTATTTTATTTTATTTCATTTTATAAATAACAAACAAATAAATACTCCAACTTGAATATTCTGGTTTGTTTTTGTAGATAAATTTTGAATATCAGCAAAGAAAATTACACTTTTACTTATATTTTCTGACTCTCCCGCTATATTTGCAACAAAACAGCTATGTATGGTTTTCTCAAAACACAACAACATCAAACACAGGATTAGTTCGTAGTGTGCGTGAAAACACTCTCATAGATTAAATACGTGTTTGGCATCTGTGTCGGTGTAAATTTCAAATTGATATTTTAGCGACATATTTAACTTTTTTGACACGTTTTAATGGCCTGCACCGCTCCTTGAGAAGACATATCGATACATATGTATGTAATTCTTAACACTATAAAGTTATACCTTGGTCGTAAAAAAGGCGCAAAAATTTTAACTTACCTATATATAAAATGGATTTTAAGGATATGCTTATCAAAGTTTTCCTATTTCACGCAAGGTTGTCATCTACTGATTATATTTTATCAGTAAAATAGCACTCAGGAGAAAGATCAAAAATCTCTACTTAAACTGACACAACCCTAATACATGTACATACAATTAACATTTAACTGATGTGTATGGGCATATTAATACTTATATCATATTATGATGGGTCTGACGTGAGTTGTTACAACAAATCATTGCATGATGATGGCTCAAGGCAATATGGCGTGCACCCATATCAAAGATAGACATAATTGAAATCAATCATCCGTACATTGATGTACGTTCCTATATACAAACATTGGTATCTTACCAATGTTGTTGACTATGTTCCAAGAAAGCTGTAAGACCAGCTGTGTTATTGTGGTGCTTACATACATACATACATATGTACATATTTTTGTATGTCCTAATGTATGTTATTTATTTTGTTGCCCATATGCAAGAAAGTCCTCTTATAAATATACAAAACCGTGTAATCAAATAATGCTTAGATGCTGAGATTAGTGTTCTATGTCACGTATTTCGATTAGGAATGTTACAAGGATATGGGCAATGCGTCTAATCATAGCCATTCATAAATATATAATTATTTCATTATAATATTAAAATGCTTGTGCTTGAGCTGAACTAAGTAATTGAATAATAATTTGAAGCTATGATGGAAGTAGGCGGTGAGCAGAATAATGAAAATTTTGGCAAATTCTAGTATTTAATTAAGCCTGAGAGCATTTTAAAGAGTATCCTTAAAGTAAATTTTGTCATGAATTTAGTAGATGTGACAATGACAAGTTTAGACTACATAAAATGCGTCATTTTTCAAATGCGACATATTTCCTCATACAAATAGCATTTTCGAAATGACTCATTTGGTCGCATTTCATTGCTTTTGGCCTGCAAATGCAATCCATACATCTATCTGATTTATACACGTTCTTACTAAAAGAGGCCCAACAAGAACACAATGGTTAAATTGCGTATCATAATCTTATTGCTGTACCAGAGCTCCTGATAGTTTTTTAAAGCCAAGCTCATAATTCTAACATAAACTGCTTGTATTTTTACACCCAGCTGTACTTGTGCACAGAGTATTATAACTTTGATTGGATAATGGTTGGTTTTACAGGTATAAAGGAATTGAGATAGATATAGGCTTCCATATATCAAAATCATCAGTACCAAAATCATCAGTACTGTCTGTCCGTTAACACGATAATTTGAGTAAATATTGAGATATCTTCGCCAAATTGGTACACGAGCTTATCTGGACCCAGAATAGATTGGTATTGAAAATGCGCGAACTCGGATGATAACCACGCCCACTTTTTGTAAATATAACATTTTGGAAAACAAAAAAAAAAACCTGATTATTTAGTAACTAATTCACTTAGAATGTTGAAATTTGACGTGTGGACTGATATTGAGACTCCAGATAAAAATTTGAAAAATTTTTTAAAAGGGCGTGGCACCGGCTACTTGTGATAAAATCAATTTTACAAATATTTTTAATCATAAATCAAAAATCGTTAAACCTATCGTAACAAAATTCGGCAGAGAGGCTGCCTTTACTATAAGAAATGCTTTGAAGAAAAATTAACGAAATTGGTTGAGGAGCACGCCCACTTTTATATAAAAGATATTTAAAAGGGTCGCGCACGATTATTATAAGCTATATCTTTGCAAAAAGGAGCTTTATATCAAAGGGATTTCATTTCCCAAGTGGATTTGTAACAGTAAATAGAAAAAACTTCAAATTGTAAAAAATGGGCGTGGCGCCGCCCCTTTTATTACCAAGCAATTTTCTCAGTTTCGGGAGGCATAACTCGAAGAAAAATTAATTCAGAATGGAACAATATGTATATGATTATTGCGCAGCCTTGTAGCACTATTAAGCTCGCAAAACAAACAACAACAGCATTTCAAGTGTGCAGCTGTGAAGAGTAATCGATTTTTCGTCGAAAATTTATCGATTTCTTATTGGAGTCGGTGGTTTTGTTTTTTCTTTTACAAAATTTATCGGTTTCTTATCTTAAATTGCCGAATTGTTATCAAAAAGCTATCGACTTGTTATTCAATGCACACTCGAAACAAGAGGTCTTTAATTTTCTAGACATACTCACACGGTACCCACACATTTTATTTGTTTATTTATTACACCCAATATCATGCGCTTCATAAAGTATGCCATGTTCAGTAATGCCTTCCGCACAGCAGCAGGTTTGACAAGGGTAAAAGTACACAACTAACCTTACTTGGTTAGAAAGAAATCTAACTCACAAAATAAATAAAGAATATGGAAAATCAAACAGCCAATACAAATTACTTACTTCTGCTCACACACTTGTATTGACAGCTGTCAAATGCGTATGGAGGATACAAGTGCCTTACAAAAGTTGAGTATAAAGTAATCTTTTTAATGTCGTCTATAAATGAGAGAGTTTGTATATTTTTGATGGCGGTCCACATCTCCAAGGAGTAGTTGTTATTTAATTATTTTTTCATTGGCTGTTGCTCTGTTGATAGCATTTTAAGTTCAAATAAAACTTTTTCCAAACTAGAATAAACATTTTTTCATATCAAATGAAATTTTTTTAAATCCAATGGTAACATCAAATGGATCATTTTAAATCAAACGAAACTTTTTTTGGCTATGAAGATGTAGAGATTTTTTATTAGCAAACTTCCTGAGCTTTAAAGAAGAGTACCCAAATAACCAGCAAATATTTCATTTCATTTGAAAATGTTTTAATTTTATTTGAAAAAAAAAAAACAAGTAAGGAAGGCCAAGTTCGGGTGTAACCGAACATTACATACTCAGCTGAGAGCTTTGGAGACAAAATAAGGGAAAATCACCATGTAGGAAAATGAACCTAGGGTAACCCTGGAATGTGTTTGTATGACATGGGTTTCAAATGGAAGGTATTAAAGAGTGGTTTAAAAGGGAGTTGGCTATAGTTCTATAGGTGGACGCCATTTCGGGATATCACCTAAAGGTGGACCAGGGTTGATTCTAGAACGTGCTTGTACGATGTGAGTATCAAGTTAAATGTATTAATGAGGGTTTTAAAACGGAGTGCCCTTAGTTGTATATGTGAAGGCGTTTTCGAGATATCGACCAAAATGTGGACCAGGATGACCCAGAACATCATCTGTCGGGTACCGCTAATTTATTTATATATGTAATACCAAGAACAGTATTCCTGCCAAAATTCCAGGGGATTTTGATTTCGCCCTGCAGAACTTTTTCATGTTATTCTACTTAATATGGAAGGTGTCACACCCATTTTACAAAGTTTTTTCTAAAGTTATATTGTGCGTCAATAAACCAATCCCATTACAATGTTTCATCCCTTTTTTCATATTTGGTATAGAATAATGCATTTTTTTCATTTTTCGTAATTTTCGATATCGAAAAAGTGTGCGTGGTTATAGTCGGATTTCGGCCATTTTTTATACCAATATAAAGTGAGTTCAGATAAGTATGTGAACTGAGTTTAGTAAAGATATATCGATTTTTGCTCAAGTTATCGTGTTAACGGCCGAGAGGAAGGACATATGGTCGACTGTGTATAAACTGGGCGTGGCTTCAACCGGTTTCGCCCATTGTCACAGAAAACAGTTATCGTCATAGAATCTATGCCCCTACCAAATTTCACATGGATTGGTTAATTTTTGTTCGACTTATGGCATTAAAAGTATTCTAGACAAATTAAATGAAAAAGGGCGGAGCCACGCCCGTTTTGAAATTTTCTTTTATTTTTGTATTTTGTTGCACCATATCATTACTGGAGTTGAATGTTGACATAATATACTCATATACTGTAAAGATATTAAATTTTTTGTTATAATTTGACTTAAATAAAGTTTTTTTAAGCTATTGCATAGATTTAATCGCGGGCTTGGCGACTAAATCAAAAAAAACCGTAACGGATATTTGTCAAAAAAGGTTCGAAAGGGTTCGAAAAAGTTTCGGTGTTAGCAACAGGCAGATTACATAAAATTGGATCTATTTATGCGAATATTGGTTGTCTTTGGTGTACATTTATCTTCACTACTGTGCTGTAGATGGCACTGGTAACCGCCAGATGCCAGATGACCTGCACGCTAGATTTATTCAATAAAAGTAAAAAATTTGTTTTCTTATCGGTCACCACGCTTAAAAAGTGTAACTTGAATTAATATCAAAGACAAAACTTGAATTAATATCAAAGAAAACAAAATGTTGCATAAATATTATAATTGCATAAGTTGATAATATGCAATAGCTTTATCGTGGCAGTCCCCGAGTGCCACACGTCCTTTTTTACAAGTGGGCGTGTTCGTCATCCGATTTTGCTAATTTTTATTTAGCACACATATTGGAATATGAGTAAAGCTCTTGCCAAATTTCATCATGATATCTTTAACGACTGCCAAATTACGGCTTGCAAAACTTTCAAATTACCTTCTTTCAAAAGTGGCGGTGCCACGCCCATTATCCAAAATTTTTCTACTTTTCTATTCTACGTCCTAAGGTCAACCCACCTACCAAGTTTCATCGCTTTTACCGTCTTTGGTAATGAATTATCGCACTTTTTCGGTTTTTCGAAATTTTCCATATCGAAAAAGTGGGCGTGGTTATAGTCCGATATTGGTTGTTGTCTAAT
This sequence comes from Eurosta solidaginis, assembly GCF_040869045.1. Classification (NCBI taxonomy): domain Eukaryota; kingdom Metazoa; phylum Arthropoda; class Insecta; order Diptera; family Tephritidae; genus Eurosta; species Eurosta solidaginis. The sequence goes on along the minus strand of NC_090321.1, from coordinate 46,715,646 downwards.
TTTCTATTCTACGTCCTAAGGTCAACCCACCTACCAAGTTTCATCGCTTTTCCCGTCTTTGGTAATGAATTATCGCACTTTTTCGGTTTTTCGAAATTTTCGATATCGAAAAAGTGGGCGTGGTTATAGTCCGATTTCGTTCATTTTAAATAGCGATCTGAGATGAGTGCCCAGGAACATACGTACAAAATTTCATCAAGATACCTCAAAATTTACTGAAGTTATCGTGTTTACGGACGAACGGACGGACGGACGGATATGGCTAAATAAATTTATTTTTTCCCCCAGATCATTTTGATATATAGAAGTCTATATCTATCTCGATTAGTTTATGTCGTTACGGATTACCGTTATGCGAACAAAGTTACTATATTCTGTGAGCTCTGCTCAGCTGAGTATAAAAAAATGTATGTGCGTTCAAAGTTGTTCCATTTGATCTGTAAAAAGTTTCATTTCAATGGAAAACAGTTTTATTTGATTTGAAGAAAGTTTAGTTTGACTTGAAGAGTTTCATTTGACTTGAGAAAAGCTTCATTTTATTTGAAAACAAGTTTCATCTGATTTGAAAAAAGTGTTATTTGTCTTGAAAAAGCTCACTTTATATGAAGCAAACTTCATTTGATTTAAAAAAGTTTTATTTGGTTAGAAAAAATTTCACTTGACTTAAAGAAATGTTTAATTGATTTAAAAAAACAGTTTCGGTTGATTTTAAAATTGCTTAATTAGTTTCGGAAAAAGTTTGAATTGATTTAAAAAACGTTTCATTTGTTTTAAAAAACTTTTTTTTGATAGGAAAAAATTTCCCTTTACTTAAAAAAACGTTTGATTTGATTTGAAACAATTTTGATTGATTCGAAAAACTTTGATTTAATTTGAAAAATTAAATTCTTTTTCAAAAAAGTTTTATTTGATGTGAAAAAACTCTTCATTGTCTTCAAAAATGCTCACTTGATATGAGAAAAGTTTATTTGATTTGAAAAAAGTATTATTTAATAAAAAAAAGTTTAACTTTACTTGGAGAAAGATTCGTTTAATTTGAAGAATGTTTGTAAAAAGTTTCATTTGACTTTAGACAAACTTTATTTGATTTCAAAATTTGATCTGAAAAAGTTTCATTTCCTTAACAATTGTTTTTGTTTTATCGGTCTATTGATAAAGGATTCAAGGTTCGATTCGAGCTCAAGGCCAGAAATATACTTTTTTTAAATGATTATTATTGTTTTTTTTTTTGGTTTTTTTTTACCAATTGTTTTTGTTTTTATCGGCCTATTGATAAATGATTCAAGGTTCGATTCGAGCTCAAGGCCAGAACAATAATTTTTTTCTAATTGTTATTTTTAAATTTTTCTAAATTTGAAAAATTGTATTTTGTTTTTGGAATAGTAAGTAGAAAATTTTTCAGACAACCTACCACAGCTGCGCAGATAGATCCATTTCGAAGGGTGCTAAGCCTTCATCATCAGTACGCTTTAGGCATGCTGCGCTACCCATTTAGCTATACAGCGGTGGTTTGTTTGGCTGGCAAATTTGCTACTTCTATTCCTTTTTACCAACTATATTTATTCAGTGTTGCGCCATCTGGTGCAAATCACTGATAATGCTGGATTTGTTTTTTTTTTTGTAATTTTTCTTTAATTGATCATTTCATTCGCAAAAAGTTTTGTTTGACATGAGAAAGCTTTTATTTGACAAGAAAAAGGTTTCGCTTGATTTGAAAAAGTTTTATGTTTCTTGAAAAAAGTTTTTTTAGAATTGGAAAGAGATTCCTTTGATTCAAAAAAATTGTCATTAGATGTAAAAAAATTTCATGCAATTTTAAACAAATTTTACTAAGAAAATATGTCATTTGATTTGGAAAAACTTTCATTTGATTTTTAAATGCTAAACACTAAAGCAATTTTTGCCACCCGCCTGTTATTGCTAAGGATTGCTTTAAATCAAGCAATCAAAAATCAATTAATATCAGGAGGACTATTAGGTATTATTTCTTAAATATCCGCGGATCTGTTCAAAATAGTTTTCTGAACTATTTTAAGATCCTTTAGTAAAAACAGGATATCAGGGGAGTACTGGACACTACCTGTTTAAGAAATCCAGTATGATCTTCCTTCTGTTTATCGATGTGTGCCTATCTCAGCGATCCGATCTGATTCTACACCATTTCCAGTTGTAAATGAGAAAGCGTCATATGGAAATGAGAATGGTCAATTGTAAATTTGAAAGCGCCATTTCGATAAAAGAATTGTCACTTGTAAATGAGAAAGTGTCAAATGAAATTTCAAAAGCGTCAATTGTAATTGAGAATAAACATTTGTAAATGAGAATAGTGAATTGTAAATGCGAAAGCGTTATTTAGAAATGAAATTTGTCAATTGTAAATGCGAAAGTGTTATATCGAGATGAGAATAATCACTTGTAAATTCGAAAGCGCCAATTTTAAATGAGAATAGTCAGTTTTAGATGAGAGTAGTCAATTTTAAATGCAAAAACGTCATATTTAAATAGGAATAATCACTTGTAAATAGGAAAGCAACAAACGAAAATGCGAAAACGTCATTTGTAATTGAGAATATCAAAATCGTAACAAGCTATATATTTGGCAACGGGCATATCCTCTAGGGATAATAACACTCAATGGAAAATCGTCTATGTACCGACTAAAATATCTTGGAGTGAGAGAGCATATCCATTGAGCGACGTTGCAGATTCTCGATGGCATCAGTATTGGCGGGCACGATGCTAAATGCAGCACTTTCGTTTGACCATTTTAAGCATAAGCTAACGCTGACTCGATTATCGATTGTCATGGCCCGTTATCGCACACCAAAACAAGCCGTTCAAATCGTTCGCTTGCTCTTCTCATCGTTTGAAAAACTGACCTTACTGAAGCAGCGCTCATGTGCGCGTGCTATCGCGCCGCATAAATGAATGTACGAGCCTTTTGCAATTACAAGTGATACTTAGTTTATGATTTCACATATATACTTGACTATTTTCAATTCCGTATGACGCTTTCTCATTTACAACTGAATATTCTCATATTCGTACAACGTTTTCGAATTTGCATTTAACGCTTTCCAATTTACAATTGATTAATCTAATTCGTAAATAACAATCTCATTTTCAACTAGCGCCTTCTCATTTACAAGTAACTATTTGCCTTTCCATATGGCGATTTCTCATTTACAATTGAAAATATTGTAATAATAAAATCTCTTTTGGTAACACCCTGAGAAATACACCCATATCACAAGAGTGCTTTTACTTTGATTTGTTTGTAAATTTTCAGTTTGTGGCCGCTCTCACATTGGCGCGTAAAAATTCATTTTACGTAACGTAGGAAATTTTAATATTTTATTTACAATTAAAACACATCTAAATTTTTTTACTAACCCAAAGCAGCTTTTGAGAGTACTGCCACAATGTTGCTTGCTCGTACTGTCACGATTCCAGAAAAATTAGTACGTGAGTCATTTTGTTTTGTCTTTGCTTATCTGCTTTGGCCTTCAGGCGAGTGTCAGGTGAGGTTAAACTCCTACGCAGATTTTGAACTGCCATTTCAACGTAGATCTATATTAAGTGCTAACGTATGTGCATATTTATTTTTCGAATATTTGTTTTTCTACTTTTGACTAGCATAGAAATTAAATAGAATTTAAAACAATCCCTGTTCGTTGCTTGCTTATTTTACCTTTGTGTACTTAATGGATATTCACACTTTTTTATTATGCTACTCTATTTTCATGGGCTGTATAGGTACTATGTATTATATACAACAATTGTAGACCTTTCGTCCCTTTTTTCATCAGCCTTTATATTAGGCACAATTTTCATAGCGTACACTTTACATTTCCTATTAGTTCTGTCGAACCTTTTCTTATTTAACTTCACTTTGTTTCTGTTTGCTTTTGTTTTTACCTTACCAACAAAATTTTTTTTCAAGTTGTAGCCTAAAACGAGTCCACCACTGCGTATACGTAACCTAAAGGCATTGAGAACTTAGTGATAGGTGGCTGTGATTTTAATATTATTGTAACAGCTTAAATTGAACTCACCTTTTTAACAAGTAAGGAAGGCTAAGTTCGGGTGTAACCGAACATTACATACTCAGTTGAGAGCTATGGAGACAAAATAAGGGAAATCACCATGTAGGAAAATGGACCTAGGGTAACCCTGGAATGTGGTTGTATGACATGTGTATCAAATGGAAGGTATTAAAGAGTATTTTAAGAGAGAGTAGGCCATAGTTCTATTGATGGACGCCATTTAGGGATATCGCCATAAAGGTGGACCAGGGCTGACTCTAGAATTTGTTTGTACGATATGGGTATCAAATGAAAGGTGTTACTGAGCATTTTAAGAGGGAGTGGGCCTTAGGTCTATCGGTGGACGCCTTTTCGAGATATCGCCATTAAGGTGGACTAGGGGTGACTCTAGAATGTGTTTGTACGATATGGGTATCAAATGAACGGTGGTAATGAGTATTTTAAAAGGAAATGGGCTTTAGTTCTATAGGTGAACGCCTTTTCGAGAAATCGCCATAAAGGTGGACCAGGGGTGACTCTAGAATATGTTTGTACGATATGGGTATCGAATGAAAGCTGTTAATGAGTATTTTGAAAAGGAGTGATCCTTAGTTCCATAGGTCGACGCCGTTTCGAGATATCGCCATATCAAACGAAAGGTGTTACTGAGCATTTTAAGAGGGAGTGGGCATGAGGTCTATAGGTGGACGCCTTTTCGAGATATCGTCATTAGGGTGGGCAGGGGTGACTCTAGAATGTGTTTGTACGATATGGGTATCAAACGAAAGGTGTTACTGAGCATTTTAAGAGGGAGTGGGCATTAGGTCTATAGGTGGACGCCTTTTCGAGAAATCGCCATTAGGGTGGGCCAGGGGTGACTCTAGAATGTTTGTACGATATGGGTATCAAACGAAAGGTGTTACTGAGCATTTTAAGAGGGAGTGGACATTAGGTCTATAGGTGGACGCCTTTTCGAGATACCGCCATTAGGGTGGGCCAGGGGTGACTCTAGAATGTTTGTACGATATGGGTATCAAACGAAAGGTGTTACTGAGCATTTTAATAGGGAGTGGGCATTAGGTCTATAGGTGGACGCCTTTTCGAGATATCGCTATTAGGGTGGGCCAGGGGTGACTCTAGAATGTTTGTACGATATGGGTATCAAACGAAAGGTGTTACTGAGCATTTTAAGAGGGAGTGGACATTAGGTCTATAGGTGGACGCCTTTTCGAGATACCGCCATTAGGGTGGGCCAGGGGTGACTCTAGAATGTTTGTACGATATGGGTATCAAACGAAAGGTGTTACTGAGCATTTTAATAGGGAGTGGGCATTAGGTCTATAGGTGGACGCCTTTTCGAGATATCGCTATTAGGGTGGGCCAGGGGTGACTCTAGAATGTTTGTACGATATGGGTATCAAACGAAAGGTGTTACTGAGCATTTTAATAGGGAGTGGGCATTAGGTCTATAGGTGGACGCCTTTTCGAGATATCGCCATTAGGGTGGGCCAGGGGTGACTCTAGAATGTGTTTGTACGATATGGATATCAAATTAAAGGTATTAATGAGGGTTTTAAAAGCGAGTGGCCCTTAGATGTATATGTGAAGGCGTTCTCGGGATATCGACCAAAATGTGGACCAGGTGATCCAGAAAATCATCTGTCGGGTACTGCCAATTTATTTATATATGGAATACCACTAACAGTATTCCTGCCAAGATTCCAAGGGCTGTTGATTTCGCCTTGTAGAACTTTTTCATTTTCTTCTACTTAATATGGTAGGTGTCACACCCATTTTACAAAGTTTTTTCCAAAGTTATATTTTGCGTCAATAAACCAATCCAGTTACAATGTTTCATCCCTTTTTTCGTATTTGGTATAGAATTATGGCATTTTTTTATTTTTCGTAATTTTCGATATCGATAAAGTGGGCGTGGTTATGGTCGGATTTCGGCCATTTTTTACATCGAGATAAAGTGAGTTCAGGTAAGTACGTGTGCTAAGTTTAGTAAAGATATATCGATTTTTGCTCAAGTTATTGTGTTAACGGCCGAGCGGAAGGACAGACGGTGGACTGTGTATAAAAACTGGGCGTGGCTTCAACCGATTTCGCCCTTTTTCACAGAAAACAGTTATCGTCCTAGGAGCCAAGCCTCTACCAAATTTCACAAGGATTGGTTAATTTTTGTTCGAATTATGGCATTAAAAGCATCCTATACAAATTAAATGAAAAAGGGCGGAGCCACGCCCATTTTGAAATTTTCTTTTATTTTTGTAATTTGTTGCACCACATCATTACTGGAGTTGAATGTTGGCATAATTTACTTATATGCTGTAAAGATATTAACTCTTCTTTTAAAATTTGAATTTAAAAAAAATTTTTTTTAAAAAGTGGGCGTGGTCCTTCCCCGATTTTGCTAATTTTTATTAAGCGTACATATAGTAATAGTAGTAACGTTCCTGACAAATTTCATCATGATATCTTCAACGACTGCCAAATTACACCTTGCAAAAGTTTTAAATTACCTTCTTTTAAAAGTGGGCGGTGCCACGCCCATTGTCCAAAATTTTACTAATTTTCTATTCTGCGTCATATGCTCAACTCACCTACCAAGTTTCATCGCTTAATGCGTATTTGGTAATGAATTATCGCATTTTTTTTAATTTTTCGAAATTTTCGATATCGAAAAATTGGGCGTGGTTATTGTCCGATATCGTTCATTTTAAATAGCGATCTGAGATGAGTGCCCAGGAACACATATACCAAATTTCATGAAGATACCTCAAAATTTACTCAAGTTATCGTGTTAACGGACAGACGGACGGACGGACGGAAGACTGTGTATAAAAACTGGGCGTGGCATCAACTGATTTCGCCCATTTTCACAGAAAACATTTAACGTCGTAAAATCTACTCCCCTACCAAATTTCAAAAGGATTGGTTAATTTTTGTTCGACTTATGGCGTTAAAAGTATCCTAGACAAATTAAATGAAAAAGGGCGGAGCCACGCCCATTTTGAAATTTTCTTTTATTTTTGTATTTTGTTGCACCATATCATTACTGGAGTTGAATGTTGACAGAATTTACTTATATACTGTAAAGATATTAAATTTTTTGTAAAAATTTTACTTTAAAAAAAATTTTTTTTTAAAAGTGGGCGTGGTCCTTCCCCGATTTTGCTAATTTTTATTAAGCGTACATATAGTAATAGTAGTAACGTTCCTGACAAATTTCATCATGATATCTTCAACGACTGCCAAATTACACCTTGCAAAAGTTTTAAATTACCTTCTTTTAAAAGTGGGCGGTGCCACGCCCATTGTCCAAAATTTTACTAATTTTCTATTCAGCGCCATAAGTTCAACTCATCTACCAAGTTTCGTCGCTTTATCGGTCTTTTGTAATGAATTATCGCACTTTTTCGGTTTTTCGAAATTTTCGATATCGAAAAAGTGGGCGTGGTTATAGTCCGATATCGTTCATTTTAAATAGCGGTCTGAGATGAGTGCTCAGGAACCTACATACCAAATTTCATCAAGATACCTCAAAATTTACTCAAGTTATCGTGTTAACGGACGGACGGACGGACGGACGGACGGACGGACGGACGGACGGACGGACGGACGGACGGACATGGCTCAATCAAATTTTTTTTCGATCCTCATTATTTTGATATATGGAAGTCTATATCTATCTCGATTCCTTTATATATGTACAACCAACCGTTATCCAATCAAACTTAATATACTCTGTGAGCTCTGCTCAACTGAGTATAATAAGTGGGTTAACTTGGCAGGTTTTTTTTAGTAGTAGCAATAGCTATTCATTCCCCCTACTCTTCAAGAAGGTGTGTCAATTATTTTGATGGTACTCATTTAACCCTTTCGTCCCGAGTGTTACACATATGTAAAGGCACCCCTTAATGAACCCTAAAAACTTTAAAATACACTAAAAACGATATACAATTGTACCTTCTCTTAACTTGGAAAATTGATGAAAATGAGGTTAGTAAAAATTTAACAGCTGCCTTTGGTATGTAAATTTGATGTTGTATCTGATTCGTACTGAAATTTTATTGGCTACTAAAGTTTGTGGTACATATATGTGCCAACCGTCATTTCTGTTGGTACATATATGTACCAACAGGTGTGTTGAGAAAGTCTATTTCATTCCAGGATGAAAACGAAGAGATGTCGTTGAGCGAAAATGAGCTAGAAAGCATAATTGAAAGTATGTCAGATTTTCCTCCGGATTCATCAGACGACTAAATTAATGAAAGTGACGACGAAATGGAATTGGAACTGAAAGTCAGAGTGACCGCAACCAAAATAATCACAACCATGATGAGATGATGATTTTGAGCAACCTTCATCATCTGAGTCAGCACAGCGGGCTTTGCAGCGGTCTAGAAAATTTGTCACTCAATCTGAGACTGAATGTGTTTACAATAATCGCATTCTTGACTGGATATTGCCAAACAACTCATTCTGTATATGGCCCTATCTTCCAAATTATACTTTTCAACACCTATATAGCAAGCCACAAAATACATCAAAGCCTTACTATGTCTATGAATTAATTTCTTGTTTGAAGCAATCTTTTAGTAAAAGTCGCCAAGACAGTCCATATCAAAGTATAGACGAAATGAGAAAGTTCCTTATCTTACACATGTTGTGAATCTTGCTGAAGAATTTATTGCAGAAGGGAAGAAGACTACAGGATTGCCGTTACCACAAGAGGTACTCTTTCCAAACAGAGAAAAAAGTTTGGTTCTGCCTGTCGAAGGTGCTACAATGAGAAATTGTAGTTAGCTAATAAATGGATTTCTTAAAATAAAAATTTTCTTTTGGTGAAAAAATTTCGCATACTTTCAGTACGAAAAAGTTAAATCTTCTAACCGACGTTTAAGTAACTTCCTGCTAAAACTTTGAAAATGTTCCAGAACCCGTTGACAATTGCAATTTGACAGTTGAGTGGCATATCACACTATTTTGGCTGTCGTTTCGAAAACTTTCTATCCCAGACATTTTTCTGAGCCGAAGTCATGGCTGAACTATCTGGTTGGCTCATCTCATCAGCTGATTTTATTTTTTTCATTTCACTGGAGTAGCGATTGTCAAAAGGAGATGGCAAACTCAAAATGAAGCAAACACATTGACAACATTTGCTTACAACACCCAAAACTGCTAAGTTTTATGTTTTCATTCCATTCCATTCGCCTAACACCAACAAACAGATTTTGGCAATCTGAACAAAGGTATGTTGTTGCTGTAGAGATGAGCCAACCATATAGTTGAGCCATGGCTGAAATTTAATACATTTTGACGTTGAGCGTTTGTGAAAAAATCTGCGATAAGGCATTCTTCACTTGTGATTGTGATGTCGATATAAAAATACGGTAGATGGCGCACGGATCAGGAACCTGGAAAAGTTCCAGATAATTTCAGATTTTTGTAATCATTTTTTACGGAATTTCTGTGGTAGCTGGAAACTTGAATGCTGCAACATAATTCAGTACCTACTAACTAGAGTTATGTAGTAGGCCAGCGAACTAGTTCAATCAGGTTAGCTTAGGTTGAACTGGCCGGTCAATAAAGATCTCACTATGTTATAGAATAACGAAGTGCTTTTGGCAAACTCTAGAAGTTTTATAGGACCTAGCTTAATTGCTGCCTCGAGATCTGGCAACTCTGCTGCTCCTAATAACTGGAGCCATGAACTGGCGGCCACAGGACATGAACACAGAATTGGCCCAACCATTTCTTCCTGCAGCTCGCACTTCCTACGCCTGCTGTTACTGACGAGGGCTAACTTCTAAGCATGTGACACCGGAAGGCAGTGTCTAGTTAGCCTTAAGTCTTCTCTCTTCAGAGATATGAGCCACTTTGTGAGTCTAATATCGTATGCTTTGCACATGATCTTGAAATTTTTTGCAGCCCCGCGCTTTTTTTCATGCCTTCCCTGCTTAATGGATCATATGCGACTTCTGTCTCCTTTCGATTTGGATCTACACAGTAAACAGCGGCCCCGACCCCTTGCATTAATTTGGAAACATGTGTATTATATCTTCTGCCATTTCTGCACCCTGGCACCAATCCTCTGGCTCAATTGTGGCTCCAAGATTTCTTTCGTAGCGCAGGCACGGGACCATATATCCCGTTTGCCCGATATTAGATGGCGTTATACTGCTATACTGCCTGCACCCAAGCTGCCCTTTTTTGCTTTAAGCCTTTTTGCAGTTGGTAACGCGAAGTTTTTGGCCATTAGGTCTGGAGGCGGGATGTGTAGAATGGCGTGCGATGTTGCTGTCGTGGTAGTTTTTAGGGCTCCTGGTATGATAATCATTGATACTCTGCATACCCCTCCAGTTTTTTGGTATACTTACTTTTTTTGTTGCTGCCCATCAAAAAAGAACTTCATAGTAAAATATGGGGTTCACAATTGCCGTAAATACCCAATGAGAGAGTTTGGGCGATAGGCCACTCGTGCATACTAGCATCCTCTTGCGTGCATACAGTGGCCGCGGGAACTTTCTTCGCTCTCTCTTCCACATGGAGTTTCCACGACAACTTACAATCTATTTTAACTCCTAGATACTTTGTACTATATTTTTAATCTTGTAGTGCTACCCCTCCGAGCTTAGGCTTAATCCAATTACGGACTTTATAGTTCCTAGTAAATAATACTAAATCGGGGTTTTCTGCGTTGGCGGTTAACCCGACTCCTGATGCTCTGGCATTTACATCCCGAAGTGCCTGATCCATCAGAGAGCTGACCGTTGTTAAATCAGACGACCATGTCTATCAGCGAAATGTACATCGTTGAAAAAGAAGCTATTCATTATATATACAAACCAAAGCGATGTTCTCCGCACTCTTAGGCCGATAATAGTTAAATCATCATTTCCGTAATCTATCTTCTTTAACGTTAGCAGAATTGTCTAGCTCCCACGATAAGGCTGTGTGTGGCCCTGTTTATTTATGTTTTTTTTATACTCAGTTGAGCAGAGCTCACAGAGTATATTAACTTTGATTGGATAACGGTTGGTTGTACAGGTATAAAGGAATCGAGATAGATATAGACTTCCATATATCAAAATCATCAGTATCGAAAAAAAATTTGATTGAGCCATGTCCGTCCGTCCGTCCGTCTGTCCGTTAACACGATAACTTGAGTAAATTTTGAGGTATCTTGATGAAATTTGGTATGTAGATTCCTGGGCACTCATCTCAGATCGCTATTTAAAATGAACGATATCGGACTATAACCACGCCCACTTTTTCGATATCGAACATTTCGAAAAACCGAAAAAATGCGAGAATTCATTTCCAAAGGCGGTTAAAGCGATGAATTTTGGTAGATGGGTTGACGTTATCACGTAGAATAGAAAATTAGTAAGGTTTTGGACAATGGGCGTGGCACCGCCCACTTTTACAAGAAGGTAATTTAAAAGTTTTGAAAGCTGTAATTTGGCAGTCGTTGAAGATATCATGATGAAATTTGGCAGGAACGCTACTACTATTACTATATATGTGCTAAATAAAAATTAGCAAAATTGGATGAAGAACACGCCAACTTTTTAAAAAAAAATTTTTTTAAATTCAAAAATTAACAAAAAATTTTATATCTTTACTGTATATAAGTAAATTAAGTCAAAATTCAACTTCTGTAATGATATGATGCAACAAAATACAAAAATAAAAGAAAATTTCAAAATGGGCGTGGCTCCGCCCATTTTCATTTAGTTTGTCTAGAATACTTTTAATGCCATAATTCGAACAAAAATTTACCAATCCTTCTCAAATTTGGTAGGGGCATAGATTCTATGACGGTAACTGTTCTCTGTGAAAATGAGCGAAATCGGTGGAAGCCACGCCCAGTTTTTATACACAGTCCACCGTCTGTCCTTCCGCTCGGCCGCTAACACAATAACTTGAGCAAAAACCGATATATCTTTACTAAACTTAGCCCACCTACTTATCTGAACTCACTTTATCTTGGTATAAAAAATGGCCGAAATCCGACCATAACCACGCCCACTTTATTGATATCGAAAATTACGAAAAATGAAAAAAATGCCATAATTCTATACCAAATACGAAAAAAGAGATGAAACATGGTAACTGGATTGGTTTATTGACGCAAAATATAAATTTGGAAAAAAGTTTGTAAAATGGGTGTGACACCTACCATATTAAGTAGAAGAAAATGAAAAAGTCTTACAAGGCGAAATCAACAGCCCTTGGAATCTTGGCAGGAATACTGTTAGTGGTATTGCATATATAAATAAATTAGCAGTACCCGACAGATGATTTTCTGGATCACCTGGTCCACATTTTGGTCGATATCGCGAGAACGCCTTCACATATACATCTAAGGGCCACTTGCTTTTAAAACCCTCATTAATACCTTTAATTTGATATCCATATCATACAAACACATTCTAGAATCACCCCTGGCCCACCCTAATGGCGATATCTCGAAAAGGCGTCCACCAATAGACCTAATGTCCACTCCCTCTTAAAATGCTCAGTAACACCTTTCGTTTGATACCCATATCGTACAAACATTCTAGAGTCACCCCTGGCCCACCCTAATGGCGATATCTCGAAAAGGCGTCCACCTGTAGACCTAATGCCGACTCCCTCTTAAAATGCTCAGTAACACCTTTCGTTTGATACCCATATCGTACAAACATTCTAGAGTCACCCCTGGCCCACCCTAATGGCGATATCTCGAAAAGGCGTCCACCAATAGACCTAATGTGCACTCCCTCTTAAAATGCTCAGTAACACCTTTCGTTTGATACCCATATCGTACAAACATTCTAGAGTCACCCCTGGCCCACCCTAATGGCGATATCTCGAAAAGGCGTCCACCTATAGACCTAGTGCCCACTCCCTCTTAAAATGCTCAGTAACACCTTTCGTTTGATACCCATATCGTACAAATATTCTAGAGTCACCCTTGGTCCACCTTTATGGCGATATCTCGAAAAGGCGTCCACCTATAGAACTAAGGATTACTCCCTTTTAAAATACTCAGTACCACCTTTCATTTGATACCCATATCGTACAAACACATTCTAGAGTCACCCTGGGTCCACCTTTATGGCGATATCTCGAAAATGCGTCCACCTATAGAACTAAGGATTACTCTCTTTTAAAATACTCACTACCACCTTTCCTTTGATACCCATTTGATACCCTTTCATTTAATACCCTTTTAAAATACTCAGTAACACCTTTCGTTTGATACCCATATCGTACAAACATTCTAGAGTCACCTCTGGTCCACCTTTATGACGATAACTCGAAAATGCGTCCACCTATAGAACTAAGGATTACTCCCTTTTAAAATACTCATTACCACCTTTCATTTGATACCCATATAGTACAAACACATTCTAGTCACCCCTGGCCCACCCTAATGGCGATATCTCGAAAAGGCGTCCACCTATAGACCTAGTGCCCACTCCCTCTTAAAATGCTCAGTAACACCTTTCGTTTGATACCCATATCGTACAAACATTCTAGAGTCACCCTTGGTCCATCTTTATGGCGATATCTCGAAAAGGAGTCCACCTATAGAACTAAGGATTACTCCCTTTTAAAATACTCATTACCACCTTTCATTTGATACCCATATCGTACGAACACATTCTAGAGTCACCCCTGGCCCACCCTAATGGCGATATCTCGAAAAGGCGTCCACCTATAGACCTAATGCCCACTCCCTCATAAAATACTCAGTAACACCTTTCGTTTGATACCCATATCGTACAAACATTCTAGAGTCACCCCTAGCCCACACTAATGGCGATATCTCGAAAAGGCGTCCACCTATAGACCTAATGCCGACTCCCTCTTAAAATGCTCAGTAACACCTTTCGTTTGATACCCATATCGTACAAACATTCTAGAGTCACCCCTGGCCCACACTAATGGCGATATCTCGAAAAGGCGTCCACCTATAGACCTAATGCCCACTCCCTCTTAAAATGCTCAGTAACACCTTTCGTTTGATACCCATATCGTACAAACACATTCTAGAGTCACCCTGGCCCACCCTAATGACGATATCTCGAAAAGGCGTACACCTATAGAACTCATGCCAACTCCCTCTTAAAATGCTCAGTAACACCTTTCGTTTGATACCCATATCGTACAAACACATTCTAGAGTCACCCTGGCCCACCCTAATGACGATATCTCGAACAGGCGTCCACCAATAGACCTAATGTCCACTCCCTCTTAAAATGCTCAGTAACACCTTTCGTTTGATACCCATATCGTACAAACATTCTAAAGTCACCCCTGGCCCACCCTAATGGCGATATCTCGAAAAGGCGTCCACCTATAGACCTAATGCCCACTCTCTCTTAAAATGCTCAGTAACACCTTTATCGTACAAATATTCTAGTCACCCTTGGTCCACCTTTATGGCGATATCTCGAAAAGGCGTCCACCTATAGAACTAAGGATTACTCCCTTTTAAAATACTCATTACCACCTTTCATTTGATACCCATATCGTACGAACACATTCTAGAGTCACCCCTGGCCCTCCCTAATGGCGATATCTCGAAAAGGCGTCCACCTATAGACCTAATGCCCACTCCCTCTTAAAATGCTCAGTAACGCCTTTCGTTTGATACCCATATCGTACAAACATTCTAGAGTCACCCTTGGTCCACCTTTATGGCGATGTCTCGAAAAGGCGTCCACCTATAGAACTAAGGGTTACTCCCTTTTAAAATACTCATTACCACCTTTCGTTTGATACCCATATCGTACAAACACATTCAAGAGTCACCCTGGCCCACCCTAATGGCGATATCTCGAAAAGGCGTCCACCTATAGACCTAATGCCCACTCCCTCTTAAAATGCTCAGTAAAACCTTTCGTTTGATACCCATATCGTACAAACATTCTAGAGTCACCATTGGTCCACCTTTATGGCGATATCTCGAAAAGGAGTCCACCTATAGAACTAAGGATTACTCCCTTTTAAAATACTCATTACCACCTTTCATTTGATACCCATATCGTACGAACACATTCTAGAGTCACCCCTGGCCCACCCTAATGGCGATATCTCGAAAAGGCGTCCACCTATAGACCTAATGCCCACTCCCTCTTAAAATACTCAGTAACACCTTTCGTTTGATACCCATATCGTACAAACATTCTAGAGTCACCCCTGGCCCACACTAATGGCGATATCTCGAAAAGGCGTCCACCTATAGACCTAATGCCCACTCCCTCTTAAAATGCTCAGTAACACCTTTCGTTTGATACCCATATCGTACAAACACATTCTAGAGTCACCCTGGCCCATCCTAATGACGATATCTCGAAAAGGCGTACACCTATAGAACTCATGCCAACTCCCTCTTAAAATGCTCAGTAACACCTTTCGTTTGATACCCATATCGTACAAACATTCTAGAGTCACCCTTGATCCACCTTTATGGCGATATCTCGAAAAGGCGTCCACCTATAGAACTAAGGATTACTCCCTTTTAAAATATTCATTACCATCTTTCATTTGATACCCATATCATACAAACACATTCTAGAGTCACCCCTGGCCCACCCTAATGGCGACATTTCGAAAAGGCGTCCACATATAGACCTAATGCCCACTCCCTCTTAAAATGCTCAGTAACACTTTTCGTTTGATACCCATATCGTACAAACATTCTAGAGTCACCCCTGGCCCACCCTAATGGCGATATCTCGAAAAGGCGTCCACCTATAGACCTAATGCCCACTCCCTCTTAAAATGCTCAGTAACACTTTTCGTTTGATACCCATATCGTACAAACATTCTAGAGTCACCCCTGGCCCACCCTAATGGCGATATCTCGAAAAGGCGTCCACCTATAGACCTAATGCCCACTCCCTCTTAAAATGGTCAGTAACACTTTTCGTTTGATACCCATATCGTACAAACATTCTAGAGTCACCCCTGGCCCGCCCTAATGGCGATATCTCGAAAAGGCGTCCACCTATAGACCTAATGCCCACTCCCTCTTAAAATGCTCAGTAACACTTTTCGTTTGATACCCATATCGTACAAACATTCTAGAGTCACCCCTGGCCCACCCTAATGGCGATATCTCGAAAAGGCGTTCACCTATAGAACTAAAGCCCATTCCCTTTTAAAATACTCATTACCACCTTTCATTTGATTCCCATATCGTACAAACACATTCTAGAGACACCCCTGGTCCACCTTTATGGCGATATCTCGAAACGGCGTCCACCTATAGAACTAAGGATCACTCCTTTTCAAAATACTCATTAACAGCTTTCATTTGATACCCATATCGTACAAACATATTCTAGAGTCACCCCTGGTCCACCTTAATGGCGATATCTCGAAAAGGCGTCCACCGATAGACCTAAGGCCCACTCCCTCTTAAAATGCTCAGTAACACCTTCATTTAATACCCATATCGTACAAACAAATTCTAGAGTCAGCCCTGGTCCACCTTTATGGCGATATCCCTAAATGGCGTCCATCCATAGAACTATGGCCTACTCTCTTAAAATACTCTTTAATACCTTCCATTTGATACACATGTCATACAACCACATTCAGGGTTACCCTAGGTTAATTTTCCTACATGGTGATTTTCCTTATTTTGTCTCCATAGCTCTCAACTGAGTATGTAATGTTCGGTTACACCCGAACTTAGCCTTCCTTACTTGTTTTGTTTTTGATGAATAATGGATATGTGTCGATTCAGAAGCAAAAATGAGATTGAACGGGTGAACAATGTAAGCGACCTGATTTCCTTTTGAAAAATGTGCTTATTGGTTCCGTGATATAACTAAATGTAATCGCCACACTCTAGTAGATACTTAAACACCAACATATGCGAAAGAAAATACCGCTAGGTGGCGCACAGATCGTAACATTAAGAAAACATAAGAGAAATAAATGAATTCGCCGATGAATTTTTAGGTAGCTCACTTGTAAGCTATTGGCTGGATTGCCGAGAAAATGGAACAATCCTTTTGTTACTACACTGCAAATATGCGACTTGTCTGGGACGAATCTGGGATGAGTCGTAAAGGAGTATGCGACTATAGCCATTTCTGACCTCTTTATATGGGTTTGAGTGGTCCCTTTTGTTTGAGCTATGGAGAGACCGATTGGATATGTTTATGCCTGAACGGGTAGTGTCGGACTTTATGCCCCTACGGGTATTGTAGCACAGATCTTTTCTATACTGTTCGACACTTCCTCTTTGTACCCCTCTATGTACTCTAATACAGTATTCTTATTTTTTTCGTGTTTGTGTTGTAGAATAATAAAAACAAAACAAATATTGCGATAATGGAACATATGGTCCTAGCATTTTATTTAAATAATGCTATTCAATCAAATTTAACTTTTTTATTTTATTCATTTCGTTGTTTTTTTTTTTCAATTTTAAACCGACTGATGCCAAATATACCCAAAAGGGACTATAGGGGATCAGCTATACCCCAATGTGGACAAAAGAGATCAATTGCAGACCGCTCTTTAGGGATTTATCACACGATTTTTTACAGGGTATATATACTTAGGACAATACATACATACATATAAGTATCGTATAATCCATGCAGGTTATCGGACAAGTATTTTACCTATTTCTTAAAATCCTTCTAAGTTCGATGCCGTGCCGAACATTTTTTCCACGATTTTTCATATCGCACATCTTGATCAAAACAGCGTTCAACTCAAAAACTGCATTGTTCAGAAAACGGAAAAAACTGACACCCTTATGTGTCAATGCAGTTTTAATTTTTTACAAATCGTTTTCTCCTTAAGTAATGGAGGAAATTAAGAATCGAGTACATATTTCGGTAGGTATTGAATTGGTGCCCGCTGGTACTCATATTGCCGAAATTTCAGATTTTTTAGTTAACTCAATTTTGATCTAGGTGTGCGATACTATGCTCTTATTTATTTCTTCAGGGATAATGAGTCCCTCTGTAGTTATTTTACATTTTGTAGCATATTTTTGGGTATTTCATGAGTATTCTTTTTGTAAAAACATTATTTATATAGCATATTTTTAGGCGTAAGCATATTTGCAGCATTTTATCAACTTTTATTTCACACATATTCACTGAAAAGAATTTTGAATTATAAATTCAAAGAGCTTGTAATTTTAAACAATATTTTATTTCAATTAGCTACATACCGAGCTGCGTAAACGTACGAATGTATGTATCCGTGATTATAGTTTTCTAGCCCGCACAAAAAAAAAATACTTGCGAATTTCGTCTAAACTTCCGAAACAGCTAACGCTACATTACTGGCAATTTCACTCTCTCCACCATCCTGCTTAAATTCAAGAGGTCTTGAACCTTTAAAAAAACGCTCAGCATTCACTGGTTTATTATAGAAAAATTCTTTTTCAGGATCACATATCGATCCAGGACGCAATTCCTGCTCCGTAATCAATACCTTCGGGCCGGGTAATGGTAGAAATTTGAAAAATCTCTTACGCAATGTAGGCACATAAGCTGGACGCATATGTTCAGGGGCCTCAAGCAAATGCGAACTTATTTGACTTGCTTTTTTACGCATTATTGGATGATCACGCAATTGACGTTCGGGTGGTAAACGATTCTTTAGCTCTTCCAATTGTGTTGCATTTAATATAACTGGACGATAATCTAATTCCGGAAAACGCTCGCTACCACTATTAAATACAATTTTTTTATTAATACGCAACTGACGACGTATTACACGTTTTGTTATACAATTGAAACGTATACGTATTGTACGACGTCGTAATTTGGCGATGGTGCGACGTAACGAAATACCCTCACGTCGTGGTGAGTTAATCATATTAATATATTTTGAGTCGGGATAAAGGTTGACCGTCTTACCAGCTAGATCTATGCGCGCAGCACGCATTCTTTTATTTGGTTTGACACCGGGTATACGAAAGAGATGACAATGTCCCTTGCCAACAACATGATCCCAATCGGGATAGCAATGTATGTGTGATTTTATTTTTTTATAAGGTAAACGACGAAATTTACGACGTTTCTCACGATCAATTGCAAAATTAAGGCCAACCGTTATTATTTTTTGTGCACAAGGACAATGCTTAATTATGCGTGTCTCATAACGTCCTACAGCCGGTTCAAAACTGGTGTGACGCCGTATCAAGGGTAGGCATTTATCCGGCACGGATGTATGTGGTAGAAATATATGCGGATTTGGTGGTTCTTGTTTTTTTCTTTGTGAACTGTTTGGCATGTCGTAAAACAAAAAATAAGTTGTGTTAGAGATTATCATACAAGCGATACTACTGAAACTTACACATTATTAGCAATTTCATGTATTTTTGGATCATAATGCGCTGGTGATGGATCAGCTGGATTGTGATAAGCTGTGGTTGGCTCACTGACCATGCAACGTGCAGTTGCCTTTCTATCTCGTGCATCTGAAATTTTCAGGTGATAAATATTAATTTCGTTAAATTCACATATGGTACTAAAATTTCAGCAAACTATTAAAAAAATTACCATAGTTATTAAAATTAAATTTGCTAATATGAGTCACCCTATGTTTCTCTATTTAAACTCCATTATTTTCATAACATGGATAATTAAAGGCGTAAAGTAATTGAAGCCACAAAACTTTACAAGCTTTTTTTGCTGGCGGTTTTAAACTCAAAACTGAATCACAAAAATTTTGCCAGTTCTGCAGCTTGGTCTCTGTATGATAGAGTCATTCCATTGCTAAAACCCGTCTGGTTTCTCATAAGAATACTCGAAAACTTTTTTAAGATACAATTGCTTTTAGTTTTGTTAGCATGAAATATCACATCACATAGTTGAAACTTTTTATACTCAGTTGAGAAGAGCTCACAGAGTATATTAAGTTTGATTGGATAACGGTTGGTTGTACATATATAAAGGAATCGAGATAGATATAGACTTCCATATATCAAAATAATCAGAATCGAAAAAAAATTTGATTGAGCCATGTCCGTCCGTCCGTCCGTCCGTTAACACGATAACTTGAGTAAATTTTGAGGTATCTTGATGAAATTTGGTATGTAGGTTCCTGAGCACTCATCTCAGATCGCTATTTATAATGAACGATATCGGACTATAACCACGCCCACTTTTTCGATATCGAAAATTTCGAAAAACCGAAAAAGTGCGAAAATTCATTACAAATGACAGCTAAAGCGACGAAACTTGGTAGGTGAGTTGAACTTATGACGCAGAATAGAAAATTAGTAAAATTTTGGACAATGGGCGTGGCACCGCCCACTTTTAAAAGAAGGTAATTTAAAAGTTTTGCAAGCTGTAATTTGGCAGTCGTGGAAGATATCATGATGAAATTTGGCAGAAACGTTACTCCTATTACTATATGTATGCTTAATAAAAATTAGCAAAATCGGAGAAGGACCACGCCCACTTTTAAAAAAATTTTTTTTTTTAAAGTAAAATTAAGTAAAATTTTAACAAAAAAATTAATATCTTTACAGTATATAAGTAAATTATGTCAACATTCAACTCCAGTAATGATATGGTGCAACAAAATACAAAAATAACAGAAATTTTCAAAATGGGCGTGGCTCCGCCCTTTTTCATTTAATTTGTCTAGGATACTTTTAACGCCATAAGTCGAACAAAAATTACCCAATCCCTTTGAAATTTGGTAGGGGCATAGATTTTATGACGTTAACTGTTTTCTGTGAAAATGGGCGAAATCGGCTGTTGCCACGCCCAGTTTTTATACACAGTCGTCCGTCTGTCCTTCCGCATGGCCTTTAACACGATAACTTGAGCAAAAATCGACATATCTTTAATGAACTTAGTTCACGTGCTTACTTGAACTCACTTTATCTTGGTATGAAAAATGAACGAAATCCGACTATGACCAGGCCCACTTTTTCGATATCGAAAATTACGAAAAATGAAAAAATGCCATAATTCTATACCAAATATGAAAAAAGGGATGAAACGTGGTAAGGTAATTGGATTGTTTTATTGACGCGAATTATAACTTTAGAAAAAACTTTATAAAATGGTTGTGACACCTACCATATTAAGTAGAAGAAAATGAAAAAGTTCTGCAGGGCGAAATAAAAAACCATTAAAATCTTGGCAGGTATTACATATATAAATAAATTAGCGGTATCCAACAGATGATGTTCTGGGTCACCCTGGTCCACATTTTGGTCGATATCTGGAAAACGCCTTCACACCACTCCCTTTTAAAACTCTCAGTAATACCTTTAATTTGATACCCATATCGTACAAACTCATTCTAGAGTCACCCCTGGTCCACCTTTATGGCGATATCTCGAAAAGGCGACCACCTATACAACAACCACCACTCCCTTTTAAAACCCTCATTAATACCTTTAATTTGATACCCATATCGTACAAACACATTCTATAGTGACCCTTGGTCAACCTTTATGGCGATATTTCGAAACGGCATCCACCTATAGAACTAAGGCCCACTCCCTTTTAAAATACTCATTAACACCATTCGTTTGATGCCCATATAGTACAAACAACTTCTAGGGTCACCCCTGGTCCACCTTTGTGGCGATATCTCGAAACGGCGTCCACCTATGGAACTAAGGATTACTCCCTTTTAAAATAATCATTAACACCTTTCATTTGATACCCATATCGTACAAACACATTCTAGAGTTAACCCTGATCCACCTTTATGGCTATATCCCTAAATGGCGTCTACCTATAGAACTATGGCCCACTCCCTCATAAAATACTCTTTAATGCCTTTCATTTGATACACATTCCAGGGTTTCTCTCGGTTCATTTTCGTACATGGTTATTTTCCCTTATGTTGTCACCATAGCTCTCAACTGAGTATGTAATGTTCGGTTACACCCGAACTTAACCTTCCTTACTTGTTAT